>NC_091124.1:18742500-19030000 GCF_040183065.1 Periplaneta americana
ACAACTGTTAGGCCACAAATTCCTTACACTGCCACAACAGTATACAGCCTATTTTGCCAGTATATAGCTCTTGAAATGATTTTTAAACATGCGGAGGGAGGGGGGGACTTTTTATAGTCCTGAAGTAAATTATTAAATAAAGTGTAAAATAGGCCTCGATTCTGTCTTTCCAAAACCAGTGGATGAACCCAGACTCTTCTATTTTTACGTCTATTCTTTCTCCATATGAGCAAAGTTGCCAAAAATGTACTTCCTCTATGTCAATGTTCACTGGAAAACTAAAAAATTCTCTACAAAAATTTATGGCATTAAGCAGTAGTTGAAACGCCCATTCGCAGTGCTACTAATGAGCCACTAATGGCACTGCTAAGTGACCTTGTTTGAAGGAGCCCATAAAGAAAGGATTAAATGAACGAAAGAAAGAATTGAACGAATGGAAGAAAGAATTAAAGAAACGAAAAAGAAAAAATTAAAGGAATGAAAAAAAAAATTTTAAAAAGGAAAGAAAGAATTAAAGTAACAAAAGAAAAAGTTAAAGAAAGGAAAGAAGGAATTAAAGGAAAGAAAGAAGAAATAAAGCAACAAAAGAAAGAAATAAGATAGAATAATTAAAAAAAAAAAACAAATGAAAGAATTAAAGGAACGAAAGAAAGAATTAAAGAAATGAAATGAAAAATAATTAAAGCAACGAAATATAGAATTAAAGGAATGAAAGAAATAATTAAATAAACAAAAGAATGAATTTAAGGAATGAAAGAAAGAAAAAAAGAAAGAAAGAAAAAATACGGAAGAAAAGAAAAAAAAAGATACTAAAGATGAAAAGAAAGAAGAAAAAATAAACAAATAAATAAAAATTGAGGGAAGAAATGAAAAAAGGGAAAAAGAAAGATGATTTAAATCAGAGGAGGAGGAAAGTAAAAGTGTAGAAATAAATTAAAAAGAAAGGATGAAGTTGAGAAAGAAAATAAAAAGAAATAAAAAGCAAAGAGAGAAAAAAAATAAGAAAAAAAGACTATCTCATAAAAGCATAAATTCTCCAGAGAGTGAGCAAAGCGTGAATTTGAACACTGGAGCAAAGAAAAAATTAAAGGAATGAAAGAAAAGATTTTAAAAAGGAAAGAAAGAATTAAAGGAACAAAAGAAAAAGTTAAAGAAAGGAAAGAAGGAATTAAAGGAAAGAAAGAAGAAATAAAGCAACGAAAGAAAGAAATAAGATAGAATAATTAAAAAAAAAACAAATGAAAGAATTAAAGGAACGAAAGAAAGAATTAAAGAAATGAAATGAAAAATAATTAAAGCAACGAAATATAGAATTAAAGGAATGAAAGAAATAATTAAATAAACAAAAGAATGAATTTAAGGAATGAAAGAAAGAAAAAAAGAAAGAAAGAAAAAATACGGAAGAAAAGAAAAAAAAAAGATACTAAAGATGAAAAGAAAGAAGAAAAAATAAACAAATAAATAAAAATTGAGGGAAGAAATGAAAAAAGGGAAAAAGAAAGATGATTTAAATCAGAGGAGGAGGAAAGTAAAAGTGTAGAAATAAATTAAAAAGAAACAGTGAAGTTGAGAAAGAAAATAAAAAGCAAAGAGAGAAAGGAAAGAAAAAGAAGACTATCTCATAAAAGCAAAAATTCTCCAGAGAGTAAGCAAAGCGTGAATTTGAACACTGGAGCAACTAATGTTAATCAATGCTTAATCTACTTAGATTAAACATTTTTTATGTACGAGCTGGCTCTTACTGTCTTCATGTTGTGCCGCTCCAGCGATGAGCTGGTCTGACCAGGAGGCCTGTGGTGAGGTGTGGCATTGATGTAGTTCGGAGGGTCCAAGCTAGAGTCAGTGGGGTCCACCAGACCCCCATCACCTTTCCCGAACAAGCGCTCGGCAGCCGACCTGCTCAAAGTCCCACCGGCCCCTCGTGGGGGTTTGTTGGAGCGATCGATTCTTGGAGGTAGTTCTGGCGGTCCCTGACCTGGAGGAGATCTCGTCACGGGGGGTCCCATCCCCTGATGCTGGTGCGGGTGTGGAGGAGGGTAGTTTAAGTGCATGGTTGAGGAGGTGACAGGGGGCTCGTCGTGGTGGGGAGGGGGAGAAAACCCGTATTTACTGTCTCCTCCTTGCGACCGGCGTTTGTTACTTAAAGAAAGTGGCAGATTGTGGCTGTGCCCTCCGTGGTGATGGTGGTGGTTCAGGGGGTCTGATGGACCCAGTCCACCTGCTGAACCATTGTGGGTCTCGTAGTTCTGAAATTAAGAAACAATTTAAAATATTAGCAGTGCATGTCATAATTCCAATTGAAATAAAAGTCTATCAGCATAATGAAGCCCTGAATCTATTTTAATTTTACTTGCAATTCAGTAGATATTAATACGAGGGTAATTTTATAAATAATTCACAGTTTGACAGAACTGTGAAATGGATGATGCAACACCAATGAAAATTACGTCAGTTCCAGTTGAAGGATTGAGGAAGAAGCAAGTGTGTTCGTTTCGTTTATAACATATCTGTGTTTAGATAACGAGAGCTAGAAATGGAGCCTACACGTGTCTTGGGTACTGTGACAATTGACGATCAAAGATCGAATCTTTATGTGGCAAAGCCTCACAGAAATCCACAGCGGAGCAGAGTTTGTGGTGAGCGAATCTAATCTTGCTAATCAATTGTTGTACACTTGAAACAGGCCATTCTTGCTGAGTGTAGTTCCTTACAATTTGACGGGCAGATAAATTATCATATTGGTGCAATGAAAATCTTGTCTTCGTTTGTTAAGCGACCATTATTCACAAAATGAGAACTCAAAACGAAGAAAACAAATGATGATAGCACAACAAACGGCTTGGCCTGCTCAACTCTTAAGACCATAATGCTTAGTTCAACATAAACGATTGATTTTGCACTGTCTTACAAAAAATAAAAAATGTTTAATAAATGGTAAAAAATTAAATGTTACAGTACTTTCTTGGTCTACAAGGACTCTGAAATTTGTCTGTGAAATAAACTTCCAAGTGAAATCATTAGCTACTCGAATATAACCATTTAAATTTTGTGTCGTTTTTTTGGTCCACTGAGTATTTAGCAAAACACTCGGCAACCCTTTAACATCTGATGTTAAAACTGCTTTCAGGCAAGGGGATAGAATAATTTTTATAGAAACATTTAATGTGTGTTTGGTACCGGAAGTATAATCTATGTACAAATAAGTGGATGATTGTTTGTCAGATGACTCAGACAAGGCTTAGATCATGCAATTATGTTGAAATGCCACAATTTCTTAAACTGTTCTTATCTGTTCCTGTATTATCCTACTAATTTATTTTTCATGTTTCCATTCTTTTGCTATAAACGAATTTAATCTTTACATATACTTTCTTATTTTCGCCTGTAATAAATTTTAATTCCTAGGGTGACCAGAAGTCCTCTTTTATCTGGACATGTCCTCCCTTTTAGGACTTTGTCCGGATTCCAGGCGGATTTTAAAAAAATCAAGGAATGTCCTCCTTTTCATAACTTATATACCTGATATTTTGAAATTATCTCATTTGACGCCTTTCTCAAGTTATAATTTGCCTGTAGGTGGCAGCAGCATTGACAGAACGATCATAACTCTCTTTGCTCCTATTTGTTATAGACATTGCTTTCATCAACTGTAAAATCATTTTGTATTATTAAGTTTTATCATAAGTATCCTGTAATAAAATAGATATTGACGTAATTTTAAGTATAACATAGGCCTAAGCCTAAATCTAAACAGATATTTTCTGTCCTCTTTAATAATTACAGTTCCCTTGGCTTTCGTATGTAGCTAATTGTAAAATCATTATTATTACATTTTTTCATAATTGTTTCGTAATAAAATAGATATTAATATATATTTAAGTGTGATATAAGCCTAAATCTCTAGTGTACATATTTTGTAGTAAAATAGATATTGACATACTGTACTCCAACCATGAGAAAGTCTCTGCGGAATGAGACGGAGCGGGGTAATGCTGTGAATGAATGTTGATGTCATAAGATGTCACAAGGTCACACACGTGGGTACTCGTATCTCTATTGGCTAGCTCTCACACCACAAACCATAACATTGATACACACTTATTTATACTACCCTAGTTACAAAATTAGACCATGGTTAATCTCCTGGGGTGTTATTCATAGACATTTCACAGCACGCGCTACGAGCGTACTAAGCTAGCCCCGGCTATCCACTGGTTACTTGTACAGAACTCAAATCATATCCTATCGCTAAAACTGGTTTATGAATACGAAAAACGCTTATCATCCACCGGAAGCCCGCACTTAAAATGTCTATGAATACGGCCCCTGGTCTTTTAATCCCTCCATACAGGAAATAACATATGCAGGAGAGCGCATGGTTTTTAAACTGACGTTATAACGGTAATATTATCTATCTACTTCGCTCCAATAGATGACGCAATAGTAAGCAGAATAAGTCTAAATCTAAATACATATTTTTGTCCTCTTTTTTCGAACAATGTCCTCCTTTTCGAAGCTTTGTGTCCTCTTTTTTATCGATCTGAATCTGGTCACGCTATCAATTTCTAAATATCATAGTCGTAATGATCAAATCATTCATAACGTCTTAATATGTATTTAGCAAAAGACGTGGCAACTACATGTCAGAACTGCTTTCAAGCAGGAGAATAGGGCAAGGACATTAAGGCTTGTCCCGAAGTATAAATGTTTGCTTCTCGTGCACTTTTATCATTTTTAAAACAAAATGGCATACTATAAAAATTCAATAACAAACGAGAATGTTTCATACATGAAATTAAAAATAAGTGAACTCACCTGCTTGTAAGGATTGTTGGGCGAGTAGGGTGGGGGTGCACTGTAACCAGGCACCCCTCCATCCTCCTGTGTTGCAATGCTGGGATCAGACGAGCTCTTCACAAGACGAGGGGGCCCGGGTCCAGGCCCCGGTGGGGGAGCAGTGGACCCAGGGGGGACAGCACAGCGGGGCTCTGGGGACAGGTCCAGGTCCGACTCTGGAGATGAGGCGTAGGAAAGGCGCGAGGTCATTGGGAACAGGAAGTCGTCAGACAGAGCCTCGTCCGGCTGCAGAACACAACGGGCAGAGGTTAGACGACGACCAACAACACAGCGACAACACGTGCAAGTCAGTGCAGGCAACACAACAAATATCACACAGTTGCACAATGGATTAACGGATTTTTTCTTTAAGCAAAATAATAAAGCATATAGGAACAGCCAAGCTGAAGGTATTGATATGTGCCCCAGTGAACAACCTTAGCTATTTCGGTTCTACCGATTTCTGATGTTACTCGAAGAGTTAAGGGAATAGAAGTTAAAATTCTGAAAAATCGTTTTAAATAGGTCATTCAAGACGACGTGTTTGATTGGACTTCTACATTTCTGATGAAATACAAACATTTCAAAAGTTGGACTATCAAAATCTTCTACGTAAAAAGGATCGGAATGGAGAGAGAAGGAGATATCATCATTATCATCATCATTGGTGCTATACCCTGGAGAAAACTCTGGTCTCCCTTAGCAGTCATCACCATCTATCTCTATTTTCTGTTCCAGTCTTCCAATTCCCAAATCTCGCATCCTCTATATACTATCAATTAATTGTAGATTAGGTCGACCTCATCCTCTTTGGTCACCAGGACTTGTATAAATTATTTTCTTATATGGTTCATTCGCATTTATTTATTTATTTACAGGACTGACACCCTTAGTCTGTTGGTTTTAGTTAAGTTTATTATATAGGGTTCTTCTAGGAGATTGAACAATTCTCAGGGCCGCGTATTTATGGAGATCGCGAAAATCATGACATAATAGATATAGAATAAATTTTTACTAATCTTTACGAATTAAGTGATTCTGATTAATAACATGCGGATAAAATAATCGCGACAAATCGCGAAATAGAGTCCTAATAGCGAAATATGAACACATTCGCGAATTATTACTATTGCATCGTTTTATAGCGAATTTCATATTCTGAATTTTATTATATTTTTGTCATTTGAATTTGTTATATATCCAAGTAGGCTACATTACATGGTATTCCAGGTGTTCTGATTACATTAGTGAACTCAAAAGACGGAGAATTCAACATTTCACTAATAATTTCAAAGTGTTAGTTTGAGGGTTGCAAATTTTTTTCGTTTCTAATGAATGTGTGTTAAATACAGTCTCAATCCAACAAATATTGTCTGTTGGCCATACCGCACTTTTACCAGAATCCAACGAACCTTTAATGTTAATTATTTGGAAAGTAATATTCATATTGAGTTAATACTCCAATTCTAAAATAATGATATTTTCCAAAATTTCCATTAATCTCCAACAATCTCCGCTGACACCAGTATTAAAAACACAAATGGTAAAATTAATCTCCATAAATACCTGCCCTGATAATTCTCTATTGTGTCTCTTTCTCCAAGATCCTTTTCGAGGACCAGTTACATATTCTATAAAAGATATTTCTTTCGATTATTATGTAATCTTCTTCCATCATTCTTTGTTATTGTCCAAGACTCTGGTGCATATGTTAAAGTTGGCCTCACAAATTTTTTGTACAAAATAATTTTAGTTTTCCTAGAGAAGAGTGTAGAATTAAATTGATTTTTAATCCAAAGTAAACTCTATTAGCGGTCATCAGTCTATTTGTAACTTTCTCGGACATGCTACTGACATTAGTGAGATCCGAAACATGCAAAAATTGTTGACTTCGTGAAACTTGATTGAATTGAATTGAGACAACACATCCGGACTCAAGTCATGATTCAATATAACCCTTTTCTAAGAGTGAATTGGCTAGTCTCTTAAGGGGACACTACTGAGTGTTCGTCAATTTTGGTCAATGTTAAAAGTTAATTTTTTTTTTTTTTTTACTGATGAACTGTATTGAGTAGGAACAAACCCATGCACCATTTCCTGGTTGAGTGTTAGAGAAGGCCGTATGGCCTTAACTCTGTCAGGTTAAATAAATCATTATTATTATTATTATTATTATTATTATTATTATTATTATTTCATTGCAGGTAGTCTTAGCATCATTTTAAAAGTTTAAGAAACAAATTATCTTTATATGACACCCAGATATTTGTTTACTAAAATTATAAACACTTTTTTATATTTCATTTTTTTCCGAGTACATTTTTCAACATGAAATTTTGAAAATAATAATTGTGCACATGTAACTCATCAACATCTATTCGATTTTAAAATTTCAAAAACTTACAATCAAAATTGTGAAGATTAGAAATCTCAGTAGCGTGTCCCCTTAAATTGAGACAACTCATCCTGTCTGAGGTATTTCCGTGGTTTTCCTAAGACACTACATATCGGGATGAGCTCTAAAAGAAATGGGCCATGGACCTACATGCCATTCCCTATAAAGTTACTGAAAATTTGCGAATTAAATTCTCCACATAAATTCTCTGGCTCAGCTTCCATATGCTATCCGTTACACGAGTGAGGTTACTCGTCTCTACTCACATTACGAAAGGACGGAGAACCTTTCAATTTGCAGACTCAGAACTCATGGCATTTCTTCCGGTGACCTTGCCTTGCCTTAGCCATCGAATATCACACCTGTTACACGAGTGAGTTTTCTCGACTCCATTTGCACTGCTAAAGGACATGGTTCTTTCAATGTCCAGGCTTACACCTTCCGCCATTTCTTTCTCCGTCCTGCAGTCAGTTTTTCGAGCGCATCCACCTCCTCCCCTGTATATGGTACCTAAGAGGTTACGTCCATTTTCGATTTCCCCTTCAAAATTTTCTAGAGCAGAGTAGTATAACCTGGAGTGAGACAAGTGGCCAAGAGGCTTGGAGCTCACATACTCAGTTTCTCTCAGCCTCGAACTCGTTTTCGCGTACCTTTTAAATTTCTCCTCCCATTTCTCCTTCCAATTCGGCGATTTTTTAAATGTAATTTCCTAAATAAATATGCAATGTGGTCACTATTTAACAGTGTTCATGAACACATTTCATGAAGGCTTCTTTAATTAGATATGTAAGCTACTATTAAGCAAAATGGACATGTAGCAGGTAATCAGCTCGATGATGATAGATTATAGCTTGACGCCAGAAGCAAAAACAGCGAGACACGTCCTTTTATTTTCTATACATATTTACTAAAAAGTTCCAAAGTTTTGGATTGAAGGAAATGCTATTTTGGACATACTTACATTTCGAAAAATTGGCCTTATTTTATTTGGGGGAAGGGAGAGCGAAGAACCAGAGTCTATGGGAGGGAAAGGTAGGACATTGTCCTTCATTTTCGATACACTTTCACCAAAACATTCCCAAACAAATCTGTGACAACAATGTAACAACCTCTACTTATTTGACGGATTATACCTTATTAAACACTATGATTGATGTTCTAGCTGATATGGACATCTATTGTCAGGCAGTACATCTCGCACGACGATATGTGTCAGAGAAAGAACAGTTGTTTGTATACATCTGAAGTCTGATTAGGGTAATACATTACTAGTCAGCAATCTATGCAATGGAGGAGGAAAATAACTCGCTAACCAACCCCATTATCTCCTGACTTAGTTGCCTCATGAGTGATGTCTTGTTGGTATCACTTATGAGGTTCAAATTTGTATTCGGACAGTTGACTAAACAACAAACACTATAAAACTTTAATAGCTTTAGTGTTCAAACAATAATTTTAGTCTTTGTTTCTGCGTCCCGAGTCTGAGAAATTTTTCTCTATCTTCTGTTGTTTCACGAGTGGAAAGAGGTAGAAAACCAAGGTAATTTCCTAGAAGACGGGCAAAATCCAACATGGCTGACGAAAACTACCAAAACGTTCTGCCAACTATGAAGTTCAAATGTCACCAAACATTACAAAATCAAAGATGGAAAATTAAACATATATTCATATTTTTAAGAAAGAAAAAGCCTTTCAAAAAATGAAAATATGTTTAATTTTTCATCTTTGATTTTTATGGTGTTTGGTGGCATTTGAACTTCATAGTTGGTAGTACTTTTCTGGCAGTTTTCGCCCGCACTTTACCCCCACAAATCACTAAAACACAAAACAAAACAATATTTTATCACCTAATCAAACAAAATTCAATCCTCATTGACGTCTTCAAAGACAACCACTTCACTTGCATTATGCCACAGGCTTCAAGGCAATCTGAACTTAAAGCATGCAGCCAACAAAGAACTAAACCACCACTTTGTCGTACAGTTAAGTTCACATAACTAAACCATGTATTTACACAAAATGAAATTCTCTTTGAACTCTTATTACACCTTAACTTGTATGGAGAATTCAATGAACAATTCCTTGGAATCACAGGAACAGTTTTCTCGTCAACAATCGATACAATTTTTATTCACCAGCGAAAGAACTGAACCAAAATCGACATAAAATGTAATACTCTGTTCTATGTTCACACATCTTTCACAAATATCATAAAATGACAAACTTTCAATAGGTTTACCCATCAGACACAATTTAACACCACTCACGTCAAACAACCAAGAACAACTTACTGACGTCATTATCCATTCAAAATTAACGAAAATTCTAGAACACATGATGACAACTATAACCACTGAAATCGAAGGAAAATCATAAAATGACAAACTTCCAATAGCTTTAGCCAGCAAAACAGCATAACACCACTCACTTCAAACAACCAAGAACAATTAACAACGTCATTACCCATTCAAAATTAACGAAAATTCTAGAACAAATGACAACTATAACCAATCAAATTGAAACATCATCAATGCGACACCTCGTATAAAAACCTAGAACTAACATATAAAAGTCACTAAAAATCACTAACATTTAACTCTAAAATAAAAAAGTTGGTAATACTTAGTACATCCAACCAGGTGCCCGTCTTCTATGAAATTACCAAAACCAATTATCTATATTTCATCAGCAATTGAAATATCCAATCTATAACCTTCTTGAAGAGATCTAGTCACTTTCAAGATAAGAATTTGAGCGTGAACATATCATTTTACAAATTTGGATAACACGAAGAGAACAGAATCCAGCCAACAATAAACAGTAATTTAATTATGCAATTTACATCATAAAATGATAGTCGTAATTATTATAACATTTTTTTTTTCTTCCCACGACTAGGCAAGACAATTAATGTCAATATTGAAATATTAAATGACTCGTTTCGTCTTGATTCTTCATTGTTCTATATACACTTTTAACACTTACAATAATCTAGACTTTGAAAAATGAAGAATATCACTTCGAAACTAGTCAGCCAGGGTAATTTCCTCGTATTAACACAGTGAAGAGTTATAAAGTTAATCAGTGATTATTGTAAGTATTAAAAGTGTATATAGTAGAGATGGGATAAACTGTTCTTTTTAAGAAACAGTTTCGACCGTAACTGTTTCAATGAATGAAGCTGTTCCAAAATAACAGTTTCAAAGATACAGTTTCATAAGAATATGTTTACAACATCAGTGCCAACTGTTCCAAGTGTTCCAACTGTTTCAACCTCTCATCTGCTTCAGGAACATGTTTCAAAGCCATTGAATCGTCTTTAAATCAGCTGTTCAGTGTATTATGACGACGAAAGTTAAAGGTACAGTAAATAGCTACAATCAAAATCAATCGATTTTAGTAAAAATAGTAAAATAGTTTAATAGCGATGACATTAGCCAATGATATTTTTTGCGGTATATTAATAATTAACACTGTGTTAGGGCACCATTAACATATTCTCCATCAATGGACAGCTAATAATTAATATCAGATTTATTAGGGAATTTGATTCGTACAATTAAATTGCGCAATCCTACATAGGTTACTGTTGCACGAAGGCCATGGGGAACATGGATAATATTATATCTACTTTCGATTGGAGGTCAATGATAGCGCTACATCTGCCCTTTGCAGACAGCAAAGAAGAGGAAAACTGTTTAGAAATTGAACTGTTTATCTCTTGGAACCATGTGGAACGTTGGAGCAGTGTAAGACTCTTTGGAACAGGTTATATCACGAAACTGTTTCGATACGAAACAGTTTCAATTGTGAAACAGTTTCAAATAAACTGTTCCAGTTTTTTACCCATCTCTAGTATATAACCAATGAAGAATTGAAATATTTACAAATATTTCTTTACACAGTGCTAACCACATAGCTGATTTACAAGAAAATAGCACATTTTACTTATGGCTATTCACTGGTGCCAGTTCGCAACAATTTTAAAGACACAGTCATCATTTGGAATTTAGAAAAAGAATATTTTTCTTCTGTTTTATTAAGATCTACGTCACAAATTCACTGATGTCATTTTAAGTATCATAATTGAAAACCCAAATTTTTTATGTCTTACTTTAACACTTATGTATCTAGGCGCATATTAAAAACTGATATATATTGTATTGTATTATCTCTTACATTTCAAGTCACATGATCGTCTTAAATTGCTGAAGACGACTTATACATTAAACTCATAATATACAACTATTTACAACAAAGCTGGAAAATGCCGTAAGAGGTACCGCATCATGAAAAACAATTCCAGTGCCCAAAGATCCAAAAAATTGGGGGCGAGGGATGCCAAATATTAAAGATACAGCTAATGAATGTAACAAAGTATTCAAGACACATAACATCTGCAAAGAAAAGTAGTGTAAGAACAGAGAAGTGTTCCTTGCCCTCTCCAAAGAATATATTACAGTGAACCTCATTCTTTACAAGCACAGAAAGGAGTAACACTATTTACATTTATCTGGAACTTTTAAAGCATTGCCACAATATGTGTAATGTTACTTAAATAATAACAAAAAACAAAAACATTTATTAAACAAAATGAATATAATATCGAAATTTTAATATCTGTTACATTAATGGCTAGGGATATTCAGAATAGAAATAAATATAACAACTCTTAAATGAAAATAATGGAATATTGGGAAATTAAACAATCTAAATTAATTATGAAAATTTTATAATTCATTTATTTCTAACAAACTTCACTGCATGTCCTTTCAATATCAAATTTTTAAGACTGTAAATCAACAAAATTTTACACAAACCCTCTTCTTCACAATTAATACTTGTATTTCATCAGTGTCAATATGTAGGAAGGGTTACTGATGTCAGAAAACTGTTTACATCTCGAATTTTTATGTGGAATATAAAGTCGATTGAAAAAGATACATTTTAGTGGAATCATATGAACAAAAGGAAAGACTGAAGCCTGAAATACAAAATTGTATAAAACATTTTTCTATAATAATTATTAAAAATAACAAAATCTTTAAGATTCTTCGTAAATAAGGAAATAAGGGGACATAATGAAAGTAATATTTTTCATTAAGTAACTTAAAGAAATATTAATACCACTGCACACGTGAATGTGTGGATATTAAGTGAAACTTGGCCTCTACTTATTTTTATGAAGTATGAATTAACCCACTGTGACTTCTGTACATTATTTAGGTACAGGATAAATATTAAATTAGCAGTTTTTATACTCGTACTTACTAGATATTTAGGTCTGATATGAGTGCTATATATTTTTTAAAATGATTATGTGGGAACTATACAGAAAACTAAAATTAAAAGGATGCTATCTTCTTTTCTTGAAATTAATAAGTTAATGTAATTATTAACGATGTCAAATGTCGCATAAGAAATTACATACAATGAGTGTGAGAAATCAGTAAATAAAAAATTATAATGATAAATTCTATAACATTATTAAATAACACTAGCAACATTAAAAACACAAACACACAAAAAATAAAACTTAAAAGATTTAGTGCATCAACAAACAAACAAAAACATGCACATTAACTTATTCGAATATTTTTGGAATTAAAGAAGATGAGTGACAATATAAAATTAATATGCAAGGTCATTTTCAAAGACATTTTCCTGTTCTTGACTCCTACTCGAAGACTGAAAAAGTAAACTAATATATCGGACAATATTTCACACAATTTTGAAATAATTATAAAAAAAAATGTAAAATTTTTTATAAACTTACAACGGAAAAATTGTATAAAAAAAAGACAATGAATGGGCTGCAAAAAATAACATCGTCAACCACTTCTCATATTCTGTATTTTACTCTTAATTAATATTATGAAGACTGTAATAAAACTCAGAAATCAGGTATTTTAGTCATTTTCTGGACAGATTTTTGGCTTCAACTAAATACTGGCGCAGTTTTGCAACAATACCGTGCATAGACTTGCTAGAATTACCATGTTATTTCATTATGCATATATATTATTTATGTTTTGTTTTTGCATATAACATATGAAGAATCCACTGCAAGAATGATGGATGTCATTTGGAACACATTTTTCAGGAGAGGCAATTGAAAGTTTGAAATGCTTAGTGCTCAAAGCTTAACTGTGATTTTCCGATCATTACTGGACAATGACTATCAGTGTTAATGCCATATAACTCTCTATGTACATTCTATATGTCTTAACCTATGCATTGACAGTCTTGGTTCATTTTCGACAAGAAAGTGACATCCATCATTCTTGCAGTGGACTCTTCATATATAAGGATAGAAAAACATGTGTATGGTTTCAAATGGACAGTTCTATTTTCAATTGATCGATTTAGCTTACTTTTCCTGTCAGTCAAGTATAAAATTTTTGTTGTATTATAACAACAATAATGCTGTTTATTTTAACAGGCAATTTTAAGGGCGATTCTGGGATTTCAAGTAAAGGGTGCGTCAGAAAGAACGGATGGATTTCAAACTATCGATACGCAACGAGGAGAGAGATATAGTGAGGGGGACCACGACTGTTGGGTCAGCCATAGAATGCAGTTTCAGTTGAGAACATGGTGTTGGTCTGGTGTACAACGTGCTTTCATCGCAGAGACATTTTTGAAAAATGAAGAGTCTGTGATCGCCACTCAGGACTCATTTCGACATCAGATGTCACGCTAGGATTCCAACTCTGAATACAATTTTGCGGTGGGTGGCTTCATTTCGTATCACAGGTTCAACATTAAAGAAGAAATCACCTGGACGAAATTCTATTGCACTGAGATTGTCCGAGGCTACGGTAAGATCTCGCGCCCTGCGACTTCTTTCTTTGGGACCATTTGAAGGCGTAAGTTTGTAAACATCGATCACATACACTGGACGAACTGAAGACAGCGATTCGTGATGAAATCGTGGCAATTGCACCAGCTATGACTGTGAAAGTGATGGCGAAGATCAGAAAACGCCTCGATGCCTGTATTGAAAGCCAAGGACATCATATGGATAACGTTCTTTCCATAAATAAACTGCATGTATTGGTGAATATGTTGATAACAATAAATTTTTGATTTGATGAATCTTTACAATTTTCTTGCCATGTGAAATCCATCCGTTCTTTCTGACGCACCCTGTATAAGTTTCATTTGAAAAAAAAAATGTAAGAGATTTTGACATCTATCATTTCCATGTCTTATGATCCAATAAACTAGGTTTGCAATTACTTTGTTCTTGAATTCTTCCATACAGAAATCCATTGTTCAAAATTACTAGTATTTATATGTGTTTAACATGTAAACTGCTGTAACTACAATCTATATTAAAATTAATTTACTTATTTAATAGTTCAAAGAAAAAAAAAAAACTTTTAAAATGCCTATTTAACACATACATGTAAACAAACTCACACACATACATAAGTGTTGCTTGTTTCTGATCAAATATACATGCCACTCACAGTTTATTAACATGAGCCCACAGATAACATATACACACTCCATGCTACTGCAGTAACATTCATATGAAGCCAAAAAAGTGCTCGGTGACCACAGGAAGAAAGGTATTGTTGTTGTCCAACAGATGGGAGGGCTCCACTATTATTTCGTATGGGGATGGGTAAGGGGGAGGAGATGGTGGGAAGGGCACAAGGTACATGTCGGACAGGAACTCGATCGGCTGACAGACGGGAAAACAATGAATTAGTATTCCAGAAGTTCGAATAAGAAATACTTAGTACACTCGGTAGCAGAGAAAGGAGATAGCATTATAAAAATTACTTTATACAGTAATACCTCGATAAGACGCACCTGCTTATTACGCTATCCCATGTAATACACTTTTTTTGTTCAGTCCCTAAACATTTCATATATAACACCTTTATAAAATACCCTGTTTCTTGCGCTCAAGTCCCGCATAATATGCTGTGGAATATTTTCGATGTAATTTTCAGCAATGTACTGTAACAGCAATGAAACATCTTGGTCATTGAACTCATGGTACCATTAACCTGAAAAGTATTCGACTCTTTTAAACCTTCATACTTCATACCTTAGTATACCCCACCCTCTTGTTATGCTCTCTTATTCGACTCCTTATCTGCGTGGTTAAAGCCTACATACAGTTACAATACCTCACCCTCTTGATAACCCTTTCTCTCAAACAACATTCCTCACTCGGCCATAATAAAATTCTGGAAATTTTTGCTGGATAATTTGTTGTTCTTTAATGTATTGAAGTGTCTGTGAATGTGATTACAATTAGTGTTAAACAAAAAGTGCTTTCTGTGTCGAAAAAATTGGAAATCTTATGAAAGTACGATGAGAACAGTACTCTTATGCAGAAACAACTCTCTGATTCATTAGGAATCCCATCATCGTTATTAAGAACGATAATAAAAAATCGCGACTCAATCACTACAGCTGCGACGTCGGGAGGATGTAATAGCAGGAAACTGAAGTGTGGTAAACATGAGGACTTGGAGAACACGCACACAGCAAACAACTATAAATGACTTTTTTTTCGAAAGAATTAAGTACAGTACATATTGTAAATGTCTTTGACGTACAGTACAGTAATTACATAATGGAGTAATAGTATTACTTTTCATGAATCATGTATTTCAATAAATAAATAAAATGCTAATAGATACTGTATATAAGTCAAAATTAGTATACCCGCCTAATACACGGTCCCGGTTAATATGCAGTTTACACCCGGTCCCTTGAACAGCGTCTTATCGGGGTTTTACTGTATTTCAAGAAAAGAAAACAATAGTATGTGAGATTCATGGTCGCTAAATAAATTAGCATTCTCTTAATTGCTCTCAATGAACTTCAAATTCAAACTAATATTGAATAAGAAGAAAACTGTATTTCGAGAACATCACCATTTTGTTACTGTTTAAATAAAATAGCAATGAAAATTATGATATGTAATGTTCATACTTTTTATATAAATTGACTCTTACATACTGAATATGAACAAAATTTGTCCAAAAGTTCAGGAGAAAAGGTTGTATATAAATAGACGATATGACAAAAACCACTTTTTCAATATCAATAATGCTGAAAACGCATATACAGCAGTGAAATCTAGAAATGAATTGTTTGCTATCTCATATCTTCACATTATACTCTGCATAATATTAGAACTTCAACAAGATTTCGAAGTAACAATACAGTCCTATTCTAGACTAAGTGGCATGTTGACTAAGCGCGACATTTTTTATATACCCAGGTATAACATTATTACGAGGGTCGTACTTCATGTGCAACCCACTGTTATAAATCTCAATATTTATTTTTTAGACAAACCAGGTACATCACCTTAATCAACAGACTTTTCTGTCACTTTTCAACATTATCTCCGTTTCTTTGCACACAATTTTCCCACTGTTCTGTAAATTTGAAAATTCCCTTGCGATAGAAGTTCATTCCATCTTCCTGAAGACACTGACGTCCTCCAGCATCTCGTAGCGTTGGTCTCGCAGCTGTTCCTTTCAGAACCGAAAATATGGTAATTGGAGGCTGCCAAGTCGGGACTGTAGGGAGAATGCGGAAGAGTTTCCCACCCAAATGACCTTATTTTCTCCATGGTGACATGAGCAGTGTGAGGCCATGCATTATTGTGTTGCAGGATGATCTTCTTTCCAGGACGTTTCTCACACAATGAATGATGGAACTTCAAAAGTGTTTGGATATAGTAGACAGCATTTATGTTCTGTCCAGGTTCAAGAAATTCAACCAGAATGCATCCCAGAACTCGTCAACTCTTTCCTTGTTGCGTTCCGTGATTGCAGTTCGAGGGCCACCATTATGAGGCTCATCTTGGATGCTCGTGTTCCCATCTTTGAAATGTTTTACCCATCTCCTAACACTGCTGGCACCCATGCACACATCTCCATACGAATAATGAAATCTGAGGTGAATTTCAGCAGCAGATTTTTCCTCTTTAACAAGGAATTCAATGACAGCACACTGTCGAAACAAACATCGTTGTCGGCCATTTTACAAACATAGCCTGTGGTTACGTGATAGAAGCTAATGACGTCACAATATGTCAATAAATAGTGCAAAGTCTATAGACTACGATCATGCAGTCGTTTTTGTTACATTGGAATTATAGCAATGGGTTGCTCATGACTTTCAGTACGACTCTCGTACATTATGGATTAATTTATTAAAACGCAAACATTTGGAATCATTAAAATTTTACTCTTGATTTTATAAATAAAATAATACATTTTTAAAGTTAGCAATCAATTTTAATTGTATTCTGAAATAAACTGTTTATTCCCTAAATTTCCTAGAATGAGGTAATTTTATGAATAATGTAATTATATTTACTTTCCTTTATCACTGTTGAAACTAATAATATTAACACATGATGTAAATCTCATTTCTTTATGAGTAAGCTAATGTATCTAAACGTAAAATAGGCTTAAATCGCAACTATGTACCATGTAATGTATGTGTGTGTATGTGTGTGCGTGCATGTGTACATATTTTCATGTGAGAAAATATCTAATTTATTTGTGAGTAAGGTTAGGTTCCATTCGACGCAAATAATGCAGTAATTTTGTAAAGATTCCTTAAATAAAGACCATGTCCTGGCCCATTAATTATTCCCTACACTATAGGAAATTCGCAGTTAAGAGTTGAGTCTGGATTCTTATAGACTGTTACCCTACTTTCTTGAAATATCCCTAAAGTCTTAAGTATTTTATTGTAACAAAGTGCATAGAACTATTACGTTATTTTTAGGAAACTTGCTTTGTACGTATAAGATTTTACTGTCAAATATAGGCTGCTAGCATTCTACTTCCTAACCAGAGAAATGTTTCATATTTTATATGTAAGTTAAAATGGAAATAACTGACATTGTATTGGTGACTGGAATAGCAGTCATTATAAAATAATAGAAAATTCGTCTATGATATATTTGTCTCTTGAAACAAATTCGTAATGCATTAGTGTCAAAATATGTGGTTTCCTCCCCTCAACCATTCCCCAAAGTAAATGCACAATGTGCTGTTATTTGTATCTATTACAAGAAAATGCAATGCTAGTGTTATTATGCAGAGTGAACAATAAGTACGGAATATTGCTAATAACTTCTTAAATTTTAATTTTACAAAAAAAAAAAAAACCGTTTTATATAAAAGGTATTGGAGATAAATCATACAATATGATTCTAGTGTTCGAAAAAAGTTAGTTATTTAGAAATACAGATTATGACAGTAAACTTTACTTTTTTAATGACACCCTATATTAAAATTTACCTAATCCGAATCTCCATTAAATTTTATGTATGAATGTGTAGAAATTTTACCCAGTCACTCGCTTCATGTCTTTTAACTGTTTAAACTTGTTTCCTGGACTGCAAACTTGATATAAATATGTGAAATCATGTTGAGTATGCGATAAAAGTAAACAATATGCTATTACTAACAAAACTTTACAATAGATGCTCAAAATGAGAAACATTCACAGCCAAACAATGTCTCAATATATCACGAGATATGAGATGGAACAGACCTGTCATGTAACTGTGAGAAAGACAATGGACTGTTTCCATGATAGACTGGGACATTGTTTGGCTGTGAATAGTTCTCATTTTGAGCATCTATTGTAAAGTTTTGTTAATGATAGTGTTTTGTTTACTTTTATGGCCTACTCATTATGATTTTACATACTTATTTATATCAAGTTTGAGGCTGCAAAAGGGTATCTGTCGGATACAGGGGGAGAGCCATTAATCCTTCCCATTGAAGGCCTTAAGGAACCAACCTGGACAAATACCCAATGTCCCATCCCTACCTTCCCGTGGTGCAGCTGTTAGTAAGCATAATTTTACAAGCTGAACTAAAGGGAGGGGCTACTCATCCATTAGCACTGGTCAGCTTGATGAGTTAATGACTGAATTTGGTATAATTTTCCTCTATCCAATACCTAATTCCCTCTTTACCCTTTCCTATCCAGTTCTCTGACTGAACTCTTACTTTCTTCGACCTCAACGGCATTAGAGCATTCGAGGCCTAGGGGTTCATTTCCCTTTCCTTCCTCCTCTTCCTACTTTTCTGTTCCTAGTGCTGACCTGCTATGGCACTAAAATCGTCCTCCAGTGGCTTAAGGAGGGAAAGCTGGTGATCAACAAGATCTCCCAGCTAGATCCAATGGACCCGTCGACCAACAGCAGGTGTGGTCCTCCAGACATTCTGGGGGTTGTGTGTGAATGAAGTAGCCACCAAAACGTTAAAATATGGTGTTCACTTAAATCGGCTACAACTTGCCACAAGAAATGAATTCGGAACACCTCAAAATCTGTGCTTCAGTGGCTGGTCATGATAATATCTTTGAAAAAATATTGGAGTGCAAGAGGTCAAATGACTTTATTGTCAAACGCCTGGCATTAGAAAACAACAACAACAACATATCAAGTTTGAAGTCCACGAAACAGATTTAATAAATGAGGACTACATGGCAAGAAGGATGAACAAGCATTCGAGTGCATGACGTTCCTTGTACTTTTCTTGCACGGAGAAAGGAGCGGCAACCAAGGAGTTGTCCCCTACTCTACTACCCTCCTACTCCTGTAGTAACTCAGTGGAAAGAGTTTGCAATTCATTAATACTTTGTTATGATGTAATCATAGGGTCTATGTTATTTAATGCATACAATTTACGATAGGCTATTAATTAACTTAATAACTATTAGAGTAATATAAAACACATATATATATAAAACATATATAAATAAAAACACGGAAATTTTACTTGAAGCAAGTAAAGCGATCGGTTTGGAAGTAAATCCCGAAAAGACAAAGTATATGATTATGTCTCGTGACGGGAATATTGTACGAAATGGAAATATAAATATTGGAGATTTATCCTTCGAAGAGGTGGAAAAATTCAAATATCTTGGAGCAACAGTAACAAATGTAAATGACACTCGGGAGGAAATTAAACGCAGAATAAATATGGGAAATGCGTGTTATTATTCGGTTGAGAAGCTCTTATCATCCAGTCTGCTGTCCAAAAATCTGAAAGTTAGAATTTATAAAACAGTTATATTACCGGCTCTTCTATATGGCTGTGAAACTTGGACTCTCACTCTGAGAGAGGAACATAGGTTAAGGGTGTTTGAGAATAAGGTGCTTAGGAAAATATTTGGGGCTAAGCGGGATGAAGTTACAGGAGAATGGAGAAAGTTACACAACACAGAACTGCACGCATTGTATTCTTCACCTGACATAATTAGGAACTTGAAATCCAGACGTTTGAGATGGGCAGGGCATGTAGCACGTATGGGCGAATCCAGAAATGCATATAGAGTGTTAGTTGGGAGACCGGAGGGAAAAAGACCTTTAGGGAGGCCGAGACGTAGATGGGAGGATAATATTAAAATGGATTTGAGGGAGGTGGGGTATGATGATAGAGACTGGCTTAATCTTGCACAGGATAGGGACCGATGGCGGGCTTATGTGAGGGCGGCAATGAACCTTCGGGTTCCTTAAAAGCCATTTGTAAGTAAGTAAGAGTAATATAAAATATAAGAGAAGAGAATGAATGATCGAGTTAAAGAAGAAAACCAAATAAATTGTTATAACATAGCCTAACAGCTATTTAAATCAAGCCTTTAATGAGCATAAATTCTTAAGCAAAAAATATTAATATGCTGTAGGTGCTTTGATACAATTAATGCATAATGTAATAAAGAGGCACTAGGTACAGTCATAAAAAAATTAATTCACATATAAAAACGAAAGTTCATTGCCTGTTGAAATTATAGGCTTACTTCCTTTTATGAGGGACACTTCTGAAATATTCCTTTGCAGCAGCTAAATGACATTATAGGAATTATTGTTATAAGGTAAGGGTGTTAAAATCTAACGAGATGGACGAAATACCAGTGTGTTTGAAAGCATTAATTTCCTTGCATGGGATCTCTTATATACACGTTCAGGTACTACAGAACTCTCTCAAGTCTACAGGTATGCCACCTAAAAATCAACGAGGCAAACATCATAATCATCACTAACAAAAAATCTGATTATATCTTCGAAAAGTGTGCTCAACCACCAGTGGCGTAGCATGAAATTTTGAGCAGGGGAAGCTAACACAAGTTCTCTTTCATGCAATATGAGAAAACGTATTACAAAAATACAGTCTTAAAATAAATAGTAGTGAATTTCAAGTCAGCAGTCGAAGATTGGTTGGAACATCGTAAGTAACACCAATAAGGCATGACCTCAAATGATACGTAGTAAAATATGATTTCACGGTTTACACATATCTCTAACAAATAGACACGTATACGTGTAACATTAGCTCACTCCCTGTCATACTTAGAGAAATCACAATATTAGTATCATTACGTAAGTATGCGTCTGTCTTTTGGTTGTGTCCTTCATTGACAGCAAGGGAGTCCGTCATTTGTTTTTTAAATCACACTTTTGTTCGTAAGTCAGTCTTGATAATACAATTGTCCTAAAAAATTCAAGTAAATTAGTATCAGGAACTGTTATTTCGCTCATTATTTATTATATCAGCCACAATGCACACTAACACTTCAACTGAACACAACTGACGAAAAGGGATAACTCGGAAACTACTTATTTTAAATGTTAAAGCTAGCTTCTTTGCGAGCCTAGCGACTAGGGTAGTTTAAAAGGGATGGAAAATCTGCGGGGTGGATTACATAGAAGAAACCGGTCTGCTTGGAAGCTGGTGTGTGCAGGCTTCTTGTTTACTGCTGCATCACAAATAATCCTGAGCTGCCGCATCACAATATTTAACGTGTAAATATAAATTCTATTAAAATTAATAAATAATTTTCTCCATAAACTGCAGGTTTATTATGAAATTATTATTAACTGGGGAAGCTAAGCTTTTTAGCTTACATTGACGCTACGCCACTGTCAACCACATTAAATCATTCAAGGGACGGAAAAGCCATTATGGTCAGTCAAAAAGTGATCGAATATATCTTCCTGACAATCTCAACATAAAAAAATTATGAAATGTATATTTTACAATGTCGTTCTGATGTGTCTTATGAATACTAAAGAAAGATTTTCAACATCAGATTTAACATATTATTTGGATATCCACGCCGTGACACTTGCAGTACATGTGACAGTTTCAGACTGATCTCAAAGTTTATGAAAACAAACTCTCTGACAACATTATGTCTTTTCTTCTTGCACGTGAACGTATACTATACACTCATATACTCGTAGAATGACAACACTGTATTCGCTTTGTTTCTGTGTTTACGTACCAGCTAGTTCTGGTCTGCCATCTAAGCTTCATACAACAATGGCATATGACGATGAATGATCTGGCAACTCTATTCATCCTTTTTGCTGTGTACAGTTCAAATAGTTAAAAGACATGAAACGTGTGAATGGGTAAAATTTCTATACATTCAGACATAAAATTTAATGATGAAAGAGTAATAGAACAGAGAAAAATTCTCTCCGGCGCCGGGATTTGAACCCGGGTTTTCAGCTCTACATGCTGATGCTTTATCCACTAAGCCACACCGGATACCCACCCCGGCGTTGGACAGAATCGTCTCAGTTTAAGTTCCAACTCTTGGGTTCCCTCTAGTGGCCGCCCTCTGCACTGCGTCATAGATGTCTATGAACGTATATTCTGTATGGAAATATCATATGTACTTCGGTACATTAAAATAACATATATGATATGCGTAAATCACGACGGCGCTTATTCCGTCGGATCCCGGCCAACTAGTCACTCATAACGAGTGCACCTCAGCACATGTGTGGACTTCAGTCCTACGTTCATAGACATCTATGACGTAGTGCAGAGGGCGGCCACTAGAGGGAACACAAGAGTTGGAACTTAAACTGAGACGATTCTGTCCAATGCCGGGGTGGGTATCCGGTGTGGCTTAGTGGATAAAGCATCAGCACGTAGAGCTGAAAACCCGGGTTCAAATCCCGGCGCCGGAGAGAATTTTTCTCCATTCTATTACCCTTTCACCGTATGATGACACAGAATATCTGCATGGAAATATCATATGTACTTCGGTATATTAAAATAATATATATAAAATTTAATGGAGATTCGGAATATGTAAATTTTAATATAAGATGCAATTTAAAAAATAAAGTTTACTGTCATCCCCTGTATGCCTGAATAACTAACTTTTTTCGAACACTGGTATCATATTGTATGGTTTATCTCCAACAGCTTTGTGTAGAACTTTTTTTGTAAAATTAAAATTTAAGAAGTTATTAGCAATATTTCATACTTAATTGTTCATCCTGTATTTATGTGACTGCATAACTTATTGCTGGCGTTGTACCGTGTGCCAGCTGTGAAGCTAGAGACATTTCACAACAATGTTCCTGTAATATCTACAGGCTACTCTTAACTGCGAATTCTCTACAGTGCTGGGGACTCACCTTGCTCTCGCTCATCCAGACTGGGGCGCTCTGCTGCTTGTCAATGAGCTCGCGCACTTTGCGGTACCACGACTCCGGGCTGGTGAGCGTGATGCTGCAGCTGAACGTGTGACCCCACACCTTCTCCAGCTTCTGGCACTGCTCGAACAGCTTCTTGCTGCTCTTGTGTGCCGCCCTGCAATCAGATTCGCCAACGTCACTCCAGACCAGCCCCATGCAGCACCACCGCCATGCTCCCATTGTGTTAATTACAAACAAGAAACTACAGGCAGAAGTATGCCTCAACATTGTTTATAATTCTTCTACATGGAGACTTTCAAAATAATTTCTGTAGCCACGATAAAGAGATATTTAAATACTCTCTCTAGTGACAACAGTGTGTCTTGAATTTGTGTATTCCCAAGAATACTAGTTCCATTTATATGATTATGTCTCGTAACCAGAATATTGTATGTAATGGAAATATAAAAATTGGAAATTTATCCTTTGAACAGGTGGAAAAATTCAAAATCTTGGAGTAACAGTAACAAATATAAATGACACTTCGGAGGAAATTAAACGCAGAATAAATATGGAAAATTCCTGTTATTATTCGTTTGAGAAGCTTTTGTCATCTAGTCTGCTGTCAAAAATCTGAAAGTTAGAATTTATAAAACAGTTATATTACCGGTTGTTCTGTATGGTTGTGAAACTTGGACTCTCACTTTGAGAGAGGAACAGAGATTAAGGGTGTTTGAGAATAAAGTTCTTAGGAAAATATTTGGGGCTAAGAGGGATGAAATTACAGGAGAATGGAGAAAGTTACAAAGTTACACAACATAGAACTGCACGGATTGTATTCTTCACCTGACATAATTAGGAAGATTAAATCCAGACGTTTGAGGTGGGCAGGGCATGTAGCACGTATGGGCGAATCTAGAAATGCTAGAAATGCATATAGAATGCTAGTTGGGAAGCCAGAGGGAAGAAGACCTTTGGGGAGGCCGAGACGTAGATGGGAGGATAATATTACAATGAATTTGAGGAAGATGGGATATTGGATTAATCTTGCACAGGACAGGGATTGATGGTGGGCTTACGTGAGGATGGCAATGAACCTTCGGGTTCCTTAAAAGCCATTTGTAAGTAAGTAAGTAAATAAGTAATTAAGTAAGTAAGTGACAACAGCGTGAATATTATAAATAGGCTTGTTCGTGTTATGATTAAATTTTTTATACTCACTCAGTGGCATACGCAGAATTTTGTCAAAGGGGGGGGGGGTCATTATTAAAATTGTTTACAATTTACATTATCGGTATTTTAAATTTTGTTTATTATTAATAGTATGATACGGTACATTTATTAATATTATACTATGTTCTACTAGAACATATTCATGAATATCCTTATAAAATTTTTTAACGTAATTTTTTTCACAGCCATCCTATTTTTAACAAATTTAAACTTCTGTTTAATTTTGTATAATAAAAAATGCTCGTGTCATTACTACACATACACAATAATCATATATATGTATTTAATCAACAGTTATTTGTGTATGATAGGTAGGTGCTAGGTCTCTCTATATAATAAAGATAGCATTGCTATAATTCTAACATGCCGCAACACCAAGCACAGGGATTATATTGAAGAAGGGGTAGGAGGACTATGTCTTATGTCCATGTAGATTTTGTTACTCTGACAGTGAAAAATTAGAGAAGGGAAAACCATTATGGATAAAAAATACTCAAATCTAAATATGTATTTTTTTTTAAGTTCAACGGGAGGAGGGTGGGGTTAAACTAAGAAACCTCTCCCTTGCATAGGCTCCTACATTGTAATCACAAACAAATTTAAAATAAAACGATTTTTAAAAGAATAAAATAAATTGTCGCCATCATAATCATGTTGTTGTTGTTTTCTAATGCCAGGTATTTGACAATAAAGTCATTTGACCTCTTGCACTCCAATATTTTTCAAAGATATTATCATGACCAGCCAATGAAGCACAGATTTTGAGGTGTTCCGAATCCATTTCTTGGTTTGAGTTGCACAATGGGCAGTTAGGGGACTGATATATTCCAATTCTATACAGGTGTTTAGCCAAACAATCATGGCCTGTTGCCAATCTAAATGCTGCTACAGACGATTTTCGTGGTAAATCGAGAATTAACTGTGGATTTTGATGCAGAGAGTTCCATTTTTTCCCTTGGGATTGTGTTATCAAATTTTGTTTGTTGAAGTCTAAGTATGTAGATTTAATAAATCTCTTCACAGAGTAATACGTAGATTTAGTAACAGGTCTGTAAGTAGCAGTGCTGTCCTTCTTTGCTAAAGCATCCGCATTCTCGTTTCCCAGGATTCCACAATGGGATGGTATCCATTGGAATACAATTCTTTTATTGAGTGATATTAATTGAGAGAGCATTTTAGTTATTTCTGCTGTTTGAGATGAAGGTGTGTGTTTAGAGACGATTGATAGAATAGCTGCTTTGGAGTCTGACAATACAATTGCATTCCTAAATTTATTGATGTGGCATAGAAGATTCCTGAGACATTCACTTATTGCAATGATTTCTCCATCAAAACTTGTTGTTCCATATCCAAGTGATCTATAAAGTGAGAAGAGACAGCACGTAACACCTGCACCGGCACCTTGTTCTCTGGAGATCAATGATCTGTCGGTGTATAAATGAAGCCAGTTTTGTGGAGGGTACCTAATATTAATTGTCTCTAAAGACAATTGTTTCAGTATTTCAGTGTTTACTTCCGATTTCAGTATTTCTTCTGTTAAATTTAGATTATATTCTATATTTAATAGAGTTAAAGGGTTTGGTTTAATTGGTAAGTTTTCTTTTAAATTCGGGATATTGATTTTCTGTTTTAATTCTGGAACAATGGATATGAAACTTTTTTGAGTTTTCAATCTACAGAGAGGACTGTATGAATGCCAATTGTTTCCTGGTAATCTGATAAGTTTTTCATATTGAATCAGTGCTTTTTCTTCTATTGTCATTTTGATGCTGTTAATATTAGTAAGGAATCTCATAGAATCTATTGGAGTTGTTTTGATTCCACCAGTAATGAGTCTGAGAGCTTGATTTTGAACATATTCTATGTCGTTTATGAAAGGTGAAGTAATTAAAATTTCTCCGCAGTATGTCAGCACTGGCTGTATAAACATTTTGTATGTAGTGTTCAAAGTATAATTTATCATAATCATATTATGCACCTTATTGGGTCTCATAGTCTATTCTGAAATTTGCAGTGTAAAACTAGTTTGAACCATCTTTGCTCAGGTATTCTACTACTTCATGCTGTCATTAGTTACAGTGCACCTTTCATTCCTAATATACAGGGTGATTCATGAAGTATACCCATGCATCCCCATTATGCGAAATGAAATTGACCAATCAGCATTCAGTCTCTTTCACTGATAGAATTAGAGTCTTCTATTCAGTAGCTTTCATTGTCAGCACCAGTGTTTTGTACATAAATTCAACATAAAATGGAATATTTACCTAAAATTAAAATTATTAATTGTTAATTTTATACAAACTCCTAAAAGCCCTAGATTGGATTGTATAAAGTCCTAAATCTCTCTTTTTAGCAACTAGAAGTGCATTCCCTATTTATATAACACTACCATTACAGTAATAGAAACTACGACGTAAAAATAAATAAATAAATAAATAAATAAATAAATAAATAAATAAATAAATAAATAATTGAATCGGTCGGAGCTAAAAGGAATTAAGTCAAAATATGCAATTTTGGGTTATGCAACAATTTGAACAACTGATGTCATACGCATCGAACGGTGGAAGAAGGAACTAAGACTTTTAAATATTATTTTGTCTACTATAACATAAAAATATAATATTTGTGTTATTAGTGAAATATTTTTGCTTCTCCTGAAAAGTTGTCAAAAGTGACTTAATTCCTTTTAGCTCCGACCGATTCAATTGAAAAGGTGCTATATAAGTACATACATGAAAGAATTTATATTCATTTCCAAATTGCTGAAAGGTATAAATGAAGTATTTTAACTAAATAAAATATTGGTATAGAAGGATATTCCTATCACATCTTTTTGTATCAAATTTATATCGTGGCAAATAATCAGATATGATTGATTGAAGATTTCACGTTTTTAATGTTCTAGGACTCGATAAATAACACGTAACACCTGCAGTATAACATTTATGTCGCAATTTATAATTAACATGTAATATAAAACACAAGACTTGTGAACAGAATTCAGATCGTAATTGTATCTAAGGAGAGAAAAAATCATATTGTCAGTAATTAAAAAAAAGCACATGCTCCCACCAATGCACCAAGTTTTCCAGTCAATTGGACTGCAGACTTCACATTCTGTTTTTAAAAAGACATACTGCGTGCCAGTATGATATTTAAAACACGAGTGCTACCCATTGATTGAAACTGATGGTGAATGGTGAAAGAAAATTAAATATCAAGTGAATGAAGAAAAGGCAATGCAAAATGATAGAAAAGAGAAGAACACCCAGCAATTTCCCCCTATAAGATTAGAGCAACATTTATCATGTAACCTATCGCAGCCCAACTTTATGCAACATTTTGTCACTATTTGGGCTGCAAGAGGTTAATGAGTATCTGTGTGCATATGAGTGTGTTAAGCTTGACATGCAGCATTTCACGTCATATTGAAACACAGTACATAATAGCACTGTGTTACATAAGAGTACTGTGTTATTATTTTACTATAATATAATAGTGAGTCAGTTTGTTAATCAGATCACATCTATGATGGGTCAAAGACGAGATAAACAGTAATAATCTTCAATTTTTTTGATAAGTTCCAGTAATACAAACACTATATCACTTAAATAGAACGAGGTTCTAAATTAGTTAAAGATTAACTTAACGTTAGAGAATTATTCTATTCAAATTCATGTTTATCAGTATATCTTGTGGATTAGCATAGAGGCGTCCAGAAATGCAAGGAAGAAGAGCATTTTTCTACTTTTCTATTTTACATAATGTTGTTGTTTTCTAATGCCAGGCGTTTGACAATAAAGTCATTTGACCTCTTGCACTCCAATATTTTTCAAAGATATTATCATGACCAGCCACTGAAGCACAGATTTTGAGGTGTTCCGAATCCATTTCTTGATTTGAGTTGCACAATGGGCAGTTAGGGGACTGATATATTCCAATTCTATGCAGGTGTTTGGCCAAACAATCATGGCCTGTTGCCAATCTAAATGCAGCTACAGACGATTTTCATAGTAAATCGGGAATTAACTGTGGATTTTGATGCAGAGAGTTCCATTTTTTCCCTTGTGATTGTGTTATTAAATTTTATTTGTTGAAGTCTAAATATGTAGATTTAATAAATCTTTTCACAGAGTAATAAGTAGATTTAGTAACAGGTCTGTAAGTAGCAGTGCTGTCCTTCTTTGCTAAAGCATCCGCATTCTCGTTTCCCAGGATTCCACAATGGGATGGTATCCATTGGAATACAATTCTTTTATTGAGTGATATTAATTGAGAGAGCATTTTAGTTATTTCTGCTGTTTGAGATGAAGGTGTGAGGTTAGAGACTATTGATAGAATAGCTGCTATGTTTATCAGCATATCTTGTGGTATTAGCATAGGGGCATCCAGAAATGCAAGGAAGAAGAGCATTTTTCTACTTTCCTATTTTACATAATGTAGTTATTACTTATTTGCTCACAGTTTAAGTATGGATATGTATTATATAGGCCTGCTTGTTATACGTACTTAAGTACAGATTGTCTCCATTTTCGAAAGCTTTCTATTTTTTCAGTAAGAAAATGCAACTAATATCAGAAATTAATATTGGTTCGAATGACCACAAAATAATAGTTATTTAGTTTACTAGTTACAAAAGTGAAGCTTTAGTAGTAAGAGGGTCAAGTTAAAACACGACCGGAGGGACCCATAGGCCTACTGTTTATTTATTAATTATAACTGTATATGCCATTAGGAAAGACCAGGATAACAGAGAGAGTTTGGAATTGAACGGGTTACAACAGATGCTTGTTTATGCAGATGATATGAATATGTTAGGAGAAAATCCACAAACTATTCGGGAAAACACGGAAATTTTACTTGAAGTAAATAAAGAGATAGATTTGGAAGTAAATCCCGAAAAGACAAAGTATATATTATGACTTGTGACCAGAACATAGTACGAAATGGAAATATAAAAATTGAAAAAAATTCAAATATCTTGAAGCAACATTAACAAATATAAATGACACTCGGGAGAAAATTAAATGCATAATAAATATGGGAAATGTCTACTATTATTCAGTTGAGAAGCCTTTGTCATCGAGTCTGCTCTCAAAAAAGCTGAAAGTTAGAATTTATAAAACAGTTATATTACCGGCTGTCCTGCATGGTATTGAAACTTTGACTCTCACTTTGAAAGAGGAACACAGGTTAAGGGTCTTTGAAATGGAAATATAAAATTGAAAAAATTCAAATATCTTGAAGCAACAGTAACGAATATAAATGACACTTGGGAGAAAATTAAATCCATAATAAATATGGGAAATGTCTACTATTATTCGGTTGAGAAGCCTTTGTCATCCAGTCTGCTCTCAAAAAAGCTGAAAGTTAGAATTTATAAAACAGTTATATTACAGATTGTTCTGCATGGTTTTGAAACTTGGACTCTCATTTTGAGAGAGGAACAGAGGTTAAGGGCGTCTGAGAATAAAGAGCTTAAGAAAATATTTGGGGCTAAGAGGGATAAAGTTACAAGAGAATGGAGAAAGTTACACAACTCACTGTATTCTTTACTTTACATAATTAGAAATATTAAATCCAGACGTTTCAGATAGGCAAAGCATGTAGCATGTATGGGTGAATCCAGAGATGCTTATAGAATGAATAATTTCGAGGGAAAAATTGTTCAGGGGCCGGGTATCGAACCCGGGACCTTTGGTTTAACGTACCAATGCTCTACCAACTGAGCTACCCGGGAACTCTACCAGACACCGATCCAATTCTTCCCTCTATATCCACAGACCTCAAAGTGGGCTGACAACCGTCAAGCAACCAACACTGAGTGCACACTAACTCCGTGTGACTTAAATTGTGGCTTTCTGTTAACGAACAGTGACGTGTATTATGAAAATCAAGTTTTCAGGTATAACTGCCTGTAAAGTTGGTTTAACCAAAGGTCCCGGGTTCGATACCCGGCCCCGGAACAATTTTTCCCTCGAAATTATTCAAATCAATTTTACAGGCAGTTATACCTGAAAGCTTGATTTGCATGCTTATAGAATGTTAGTATGGAGGCCGGAGGGAAAATGACCTTTGGAGCGGCTGTGACATAGATGGGAGGATAATGTTAAAATGGATTTGAAAGAGGTGGGATATGATTGTAGAGAGTGGATTAGTCTTGTTCAGGATAGGGAGAGATGGCAGGCTTATGTGAGAGCGGCAATGAACCTCTGAGTTCTCTAAAAGCCATAAGTAGTGATTATTTATTAACATTAACATTATTATTTATTAATTACATTCAAATTTCAAATATCACTCGCTAGTAACCATCGTTTCATGAATGCTGACAGCTTTTTCAAAGGCAAACAATGCTGTCTACATAATTTTTTTTTTTTATTTTAGTAGATTATTTTACGATGCTTTATCAACATCTTAGGTTATTTAGCGTCTGAATGAGATGAAGGTGATAATGCCCGTGAAATGAGTCCGGGGTCCAGCACCGAAAATTACCCAGCATTTGCTCATATTGGGTTGAGGGAAAACCCCAGAAAAAACCTCAACCAGGTAACTGGCCCCGACCGGGAATCGAACTTGGGCCACCAGGTTTCGTGGCCAGACGTGCTAGCCATTACTCCACATATGTGGACACAGGGGCGGGCCGTCCTTATGTGCTACAGTGCTACAGCACAATGATAATTTTTGCTCAAATAATGTATTTGCAATACCACCATAGTATCTGTCTGCCATTTGACAATTTTCCGTGGTTATGTTCATGACGCGTTATAGAGTGTTTAGTCTTCGCTCTTAGCTCTTTGGTGCCTCAGGGGGTACAATGTGCTACTCAAAACTCTAAATGAGAATGTAGACAATTAATGCGCATGTGCGAAGCTGAAATCACTGCCCTGATTGGCTATTTTTACGCGGGGAAGTGCTGTAGTCAGCTTCAGCACTACACAGCTTGGAGATTGCAAAAGTAAAGCGTAACGAGAGAACGCTTGTTTGTGGAAGAAATCGGAAGTATTTACAATGTAATTCAAGTGTCCGACTGCTGCTGCCATCTACCTGGTTTTTGAGGTTCCTCCTGAATCAGTCAGCAAGCGACGGAGAATGGAATCCCAGAAAACTGAAGCCAAGGAAGTATGTGACCGTATAATTCAGAAAACTACTCACCGTTTCCAGTCTTTAAGCTATCTAGATGCAACAAAATTGATAAACAGCAAATTTTCTGGCAATTTTTGGATAGCCTAATTTTCCTGAACGCGAACTTGAAGTTGCTGTCAACAGCTATACTGTACTGAACAAAAGAGTGTTAAAGACACAACTTTGAGTTCTATACGGAACACCTGCCTTCCGGAATATAGATAGAGCTGTTCAATTGTTACGATACATAGCCTCCAACTATTCACAGGATCCATTCTGTGAAGTAACACTGTCAATAGAAAAGAGTATGATATCCAAGATGAAGGGTTTAACACCAGGGTAATTGACAGGTTCTGCAGTAGGAAGGAACGTCGTATGGATTTCATATTTCGTCACTAGGCGAGTCTCAAATTAAGATAAATACATATAAGTGTATACAGTAGGCCAATATAGAAATTGTAGCACACTCATTATTTTGACCACCAGCCGCTACTGTGTGGACGTCTACATAATAGTTACAATAGTAACTGTCAGTTTCAGTTGTAATATTTGTCAGTAGGTACCGAAATTCGAAACAAAAGTGTACACTGGTTTATCTCACAATCCGTCTACAATCATATCGTTGTTGTTCCTGCAATAACTCCTATGTGCAAAATATAAAATTGTTCAGTAGGAAGAAAAACACATTTATTCATTCTATGGCAGTGGCGGCTGATTGACTGAGGCAAGTGAGGCCAGGCCTCTGTCACTTAGCTTAACTGAAATCAAATTTGTGTTTTATGTAATGTATTAGTTATTTGAATGAAGCATATATCGCTGTAGAAGCATTTGAAAACTTTGTGATGTAGATAGACCTGTTTTGCAGTAAAATTTGTTCCTGAGGCCAGGATCGCTTGTGCCGGGTCTGGTTTGTGATGTATATAGACCTGTTTTGCAGTAAAATTTGTTCCTGAGGCCAGGATCGCTTGTGCCGGGTCTGGTTTGTGATGTATATAGACCTGTTTTGCAGTAAAATTTGTTCCTGAAGCCAGGATCGCTTGTGCCGGGTCTGGTTTGTGATGTATATAGACCTGTTTTGCAGTAAAATTTGTTCCTGAGGCCAGGATCGCTTGTACCGGGTCTGGTTTGTGATGTAGATAGACCTGTTTTGCAGTAAAATTTGTTCCTGAAGCCAGGATCGCTTGTGCCGGGTCTGGTTTGTGATGTATATAGACCTGTTTTGCAGTAAAATTTGTTCCTGAGGCCAGGATCACTTGTGCCGGGTCTGGTTTGTGATGTATATAGACCTGTTTTGCAGTAAAATTTGTTCCTGAGGCCAGGGTCGCTCATGCCGGGTCTGCTTTTGCATTTCGTGTGTCTTCGCGTGCTTTTTAGGTTGCACTTAAAACGTTGTAACTGAGGCACAATTCGTCTGGCCTGGTCAGGTTTCACTTCTCCCATCCATGGGCTGGCCTCAAGAGTAGAGTGGGGTGGGAATAGGGTGACTTGTCTTCCTAGATAGGCCATAAATAACAAACATTCCAGCTCTTTGGCAGGCAGAGACCCACACTATTCTCTCCTCTTGTGTTAGTTTATGACTTAAGCGAGGGTGTATTGTACTTCGTAGTACAGTAGTGAATCTGGGCCAATGTTATATATTTCGGGAAAATATAAACAGAAACAAATGCGAGAAATAAAGCTGGTACAGTTAATTCATTGTTAGAGTGTCCTTTTTCGAGAAGAAATAATATTGAAAGAAAGGAAGTTTTAAATAAAGAGAGAGCCGACCGAGATACCTACGACATCGCTGACAATTTTCCTGACAGATAATCTTAAAACGCGAGTTTCTATTGCATCCTGGTATGGGCAACATAAATGGTTAATTGGTAATGTGATGCAAAATAAACTTCTCTGTTGGCCTTGTTTGTTGCTGTCAAAAGGAAAAAAATAAAAAGAAAAGAAAGAAAGGGGAATTTCAACATATAATATGGGATGCTTCATCACACTGAAACAATCACTGAAACTCACAGCATAACAGCTTATTTGATGAGTGAAATTATTATTTTTCATTACTAGTAATAATATCAAACTAATAATAATAATAATAATAATAATAATAATAATAATAATAATAATAATAATAATAATAATAATACTAATAATAATAATAATATTAATAATGTAATAACAATAACAATTAATATCATAAATATGCGTAAACATTTTCTATCAGAGGCACTTAAACTAATTGCATCTGGCCTCACCGAGGATTTCACTCACCGGCCGCTACTGTTCTATGGCAGTAGTATAGAGGAGACTGTAAATTCTTAAATTTTCGAAAGAAATAAACATAATTACATATAGGAGATTTTATTATTTGCTATATCACTATTTAAGTTATTTAATAAAACAAAAATCTGAAAATTGATAACTATGTCACATAGGAGTTATTGTAGGAACAATGACGATATCACAGTCTAGTATATACAGTCGCGAAGCTCAATACGTAGTAAATATGCAAACATTAGATAGTTGCTCACCACTAGGATCGCTAACATCGCCTCATTACAGGCAATGCAAAATAGTACCGTCACAGTCTATTGTTTCTAGCACCCTCAAAACTCAAGCTTCGTGACTGTATATAGTAGACTGTGACGATATCATACTTGCATGGCTTTCTGTGTTTTAGAATAACTGCAGATATACAGTACATGTAAGATGTGCACAGATTGAAAATGGCTATCAAATGAGCCGATGCCTGTTAGTGACTTTGTTTTCAAGTACTATACAGGGTGTATCAAAAATACGTGTACAAACTTCAGGCATGGGGTCCTTACACCAAAAGAAGGAAAAAAGTTCATATGAACATATGTCCCATAATCCTTTGTTTCCCCGTTATTCATTTATTACTAAAAGTTTGCGTTCAACGGCCTTCGAGGTCCAACCTCAAAACTTCATTTCTTTATGCACTCATTCATAGAAGGCTGTGACTCGTTGTATCAGAAATGGACTGCAGATGGCGAAGTGTTGCCATGGAGACTTGTTTACATGTGTCATTTGTCATTAGTCTGTCTTCAACGTTGCAATTGTGAACGTGGAGTGAGTTAACGTGTTTCGTTCAACCATGGCAGGACGATATTCATTTCGTGAGCAGGCTGACATCATTTTTATGTATGCTCGCGCGAATGGTAATGGATGCGAGGCTGTACGGCTGTATCAGATGGCGTTTCCAGACCGAAGTCAACCGAATCATCAAACCTTTGTTGCTGTGTATCGTCGCGTTGCTGAGACAGGAACCGTTGCACCACAGACTGGTGATCGAGGAAGACCAAGAGTTGTTCGTACGCCGAACCTCGAAGAAGACATTTTACACTGTGTCGAAGACGATCCAGGTATCAGTACAAGACAATTGGCTGTGGCAACTGGTACATCACACAGTACAGCATGGAGCAGCTCTTGTATCCGTATCATATGCAACGTGTGCAGGGCCTTTCGCCTGCCAATTATCCACCACGGGAAAACTTTTGCCGATGGTTTCTAGCACAAATAGCCAATCCATTGTTTGTCTCATCAGTTCTGTTTACAGACGAGGCAACGTTTGGGAGAGATGGAATTACCGATTTCCACAATGAACACGTATGGGCAGATCGTAATCCTCGTGCTGTATTTCAGGCTAGACATCAGCAACAATTTAGGATTAATGTGTGGGCTAGAATTGTAGGTGACTGTCTGGTAGGTCCATACGTTCTACCAGCACGTCTTACAGGTGCTATCTACAGGGACTTTATCCAAAACACTCTTCCAGAATCACTACACGAAGATGTGCCTCTGAACATAAGACAAAACATGTGGTTCATGCATGATGGGGCTCCAGCACATTTTAGTCGCCTTGTTCGAGATACACTGACTGGTATCTACCATGACAGATGGATAGGCAGAGGAGGACCAGTTCAATGGCCAGCACGTTCTCCCGACCTCAGTCCTTTGGATTTTTATCTTTGGGGGCACCTTAAACAATTGGTTTATGGAGCAGACATCCCGGATTAAGAAACTCTTCGTCGACGTGTCATGGAAGTGTGCGAAACCATTCGACATCATCCCAGAGTATTTGAAAGGGTGCGACAGTCCATGATTCGACAAGTGCATGCATGTCTAGAAGCAAGAGGAGGACATTTCGAGCATTGGTTATGAGTTTTGTGTGTTGGCACATTATGAGTGTACCAATGTGTTGAACAGTTCCTAACGGGGAAACAAAGGATTATGGGACATATGTTCATATGAACTTTTTTCCTCCTTTTGGTGTAAGGAACCCATGCCTGAAGTTTGTACACGTATTTTTGATACACCCTGTATATTGGACACCAATTAACCAATACCTGATTACTATAGAGAAAGCATAACAATATCACGATAGAAAACAAAAAATGGCATTTTCATAAACACTGAATTTTTATTTTCTGTAGAAGATATCAGAATATTTATCTCTCTCTGTCCCATCAGTATTACTGTCAATCATTCATGCTCCATCTCTCCCTAATACTGTACTGATCATATACATATATGTATTGTAGAATTCTGTTATGTAGACTGAAAAGATTGGTTATGTGGGCTTGTGACCCAGAACTTTATAAAAGACCGAAGATGAAAATTTGACAGAATATGAAGTATAGCATGCTGAAAGCAAGCAGTCTACTTGTAAGCATCAATACACTTCTGTACTCACCAGCCGAAGACATCCACGAATGAGCTAGCAATGAAACAAATAGAGCATTACTCATATGTGTTCCGCATTTTAGACAGAGTGGTTCCCAAACTTCAATCAACAAAGAGGCAAATTGCTAGTTTTCATTTTGTAACAAAAATTTTTCGCTTAAAAAACAAAATTTGTATAATTTGGGAACCACTGTATTTTGTATGGGTTTCAAGTTTAGCTTCGTCTATGACAAGCAGATGGATTCATGCGCCTCTGACAACTACAAATGTTGCAAAATACAGACAGAAATTAGCAAACCATGCATTAAGACTTTATACACTGTGATACTAGAGTAAAACATCACTCATTTCAATCATAAAAATACATTGTCAGCTTTACTGAATTATTATAACAGTGCATCAAAAGTTTCTACAAATGACTAAGCAAATTACTTCAATTAAAAAAAAGAAGATACATTACTATACACACACACACACATATATATATATATATATATATATATATATATATATATATCTTAATTTCCTTTAATATATAGCACTCTGTGGGACATAATTGCTTCAGAAGAAGTTATTAATAATCTTTATGTTCACTTTCGTTAGCAAAAGAATTACTGAGGATTTCAGGAATATAAATCAGTGTCGAAACAAAACACTACTGTCCGTTGTATAAATACATTATCTTTTCTAATATTTTAAGTACTTTTAAAATCCTTAAGTTTTTTTATAAAGTTTTATATTGAAATAAGATATAAATAATAGTTAATCTTCTAATGATAAAGTTGTTGATAATGATGATGATGATGATGACGATGATATATGATAATCATGATAATGATCATGATGATAATCATTATAATCACAATAATCAGTCATACATATAATAATCATAACCGATAATAATAATAATAATCATAACCGATAATAATAATAATAATAATAATAATAATAATAATAATAATAATAATAATGATAATAATAATAATAATAATGCATTAAAATAAAATCTTATTAAGAGGACAAGTAAAGAAGTGTTTTTGAGCCCAGACAGTTAACAATTAACAGGTAAACTATGTATAACTACTTGAAAATATTCTGTAAATAATACTATATTGTTTTGCTATTTATCCATCTTGAATGTCAAGGTTGCCAAAGCACAATTGAATAATATCATTTTTTAAATAAATTATAGATGGGAGTAATATAACTCAGTAGATTTTTAACAGCTTATCTCTTCGACAGAGTACAACAAAAAATTATAATATCATATTAGTCCCAAATGAATACTTTTCTAAGAAAAAAATAATTTTCCCCTAAATATTAACTCTGGTTTACTCATAAGTACTATCTATATAATTCTGACTTTTACACTTGTCATTAGAGAATATGACAAGGACTGATTCATCCCTGTTCAGTTTTTAAATAAAATAGATGGTTTTCTTGTAAATAAAAGAAAAAGATTAACATGTATTGTTATCAAAGACTGGCAACCCTTAAAAAAATTTCCCAATGAATGAACGTATTAATGTATAAATGGTATCATGACAGTATGATATTTTTCTTTGTAGCATAACATTAACTGGAGACTTTCGGTCTCTAATACAAATTGAAATTAAAAAGATGCACTTCATTAAATGTCCATCTGTTATTAACTAAGAAAGATGTCTGAAGTATTGTAGGCCGTCTCCCAGTGGTGTAGCTTGGGGAATGCAAAATTGCATATAGTCTAGCCCAAAATGGTAGGTACTTCTCAAAATTAAGAAGTATGCAGACGAATGACTTGGATCCAAGTGTCTAGGATTGATGATGATGATGATGATGACGATGATGATGACGACGATGACAAAGAAATAATATGCCAAGAATATGACATTGCAAGAGGACGAATGATAAGCTGTTTCAGGGGCGTGCATTTAGGGTAAGCGGGGTAAGTGCTGCATACCCTACATACACTTCAAATTAATGTATCATTTTATCTCATTCAGCTTATAGATAAACACTTTTAATAAAGTGTATTCTGCACTTCAATTATAAATGTTCTGCATTAGCTACATTTCTCCAGTAGGGCAGCTCTTCATTCACAGCTTGCCTTTAGCCTCAGTTTACAATGCTGGCGCATGCGCGGACAGTAGACAACGATGGAAAATTTCCTCGTACACCACTGTATTGCCTATACGCCCGTACACAGCAAGAATAAGCGCTGGGATTATCACTTGTCCTGGCTTGTTAAGTTCCTGCAGAAGAATACCAGTGTTGATTGTTGAATTTGGCAGTGTGTGTGTGAAACATGTGATTTCTTTGTCAATTGAGGTAGTGTTAAGGATCTCTCAGTTATTTGAAGATTTGTTTCTTTGTGAGTGACAATTTATGTCGTAGTTTTCTGTGTATAAATTAAATTTTGATTAAGAATGGGCGATTCGTTATGTCCTATCGAAAAATTATTGAAACATCCATTTCGACTGCATTCTTTGTAAGAAAAATTAAACATAATACAAAGTGATCGACCATGTCCTGAAATGCCAACGCTTTTTGCAGCTCATAAAGACAAAGGAAAAGAATATACTCGACATTTTCAAGCATCCCAATATCAGAAAACTCAGTGGACTGCAGGAAGTGCGAAATTAAATAAACTCTTTTGCTGGCCCTGTCTATGTTTTCTAAAGAAGAAACAGTTTGGTCTAAAAATGGTTATGATAATCTGAACAATCTGCACAATGCCATTAATAAACATGAAAAGTCACAGGCACATATTTTCAGTGTTTTACAATTTAAATCATTTGGATCATCTCGAATAGACGTACAATTAGATTCACAACTTCGTGTCAGTGTCGAGCAACACAATGAAATGGTGCGAAAGAACAGGGAAATATTGAAGAGGTTAATTGATACAGTCTGTTTTCTAGCCATACATGATTTGCTATTTCGTGGTCATTGTGAGTCAGAAGAGGCAGTTAACAAAGGAGTATATTTAGGTGCGCTCAATTACCTTGCAAAATATGGCTTAACCCTCAGCCATCATCTAGAAACCTCTACCACAATCCGCGGAACTTCAAATCGAATACAGAATGATTTGATTCTCGCTGTAAGTGATGTTATGGATAACATAAAACAAGAGCTTTCAAAAACGTCATTTGTTGCAATCATGCTAGACGAAACTTCAGGCATTATGAATGCATCCCAGCTTTCAACCACTCTTAGGTGTGTTGATTCAGAGAATGGTGAGATTAATGAAAGATTCATATGTTTTACTGATGTAAGCAATGATAGATCTGCCAGTGGTTTATTCGAACATGTCCAAAATATAGCCAATGAGTATGACATAAGTAACAAGCTCGTTGCTCAAACGTTCGATGGAGCTGCTGTCATGGCTGGTCACACAAATGGACTGAGAGCTAAAGTTCTTGAAAAATATCCTAAGGCAATATTTGTACACTGTTTCAGTCATTAATTAAATTTAATCTTGTTGCAGTCACTTACGTGTTTGAAAGAGTACAGAATATTTTTACAGACTTTAACTGGTAAACCGTCCAAAAGAACACAACGACTTACGGAATACACCTTAAAAAATGCCTAGACATGCTCTAACTAGATGGAATTTTACATTGTGTCTTGTTCAGACTGTCAGGGAACATAGGGGTGAATTTATTGGATTTTTACAAGACATATTAGAAGACAGTTTTACCTGGGACAGTGAAATAGTTGTTACTACACAAGGTCATTCTTAGAAAAAGATGTCATATAAATATTTTGTCCTAATCGCAATATTTTCAGAGTTACATTAATTTGAAGTTATTAGTAAAATACCTTTTTTCTTTAGTTTTACGGGTAAAAAATATTACAAATAGAGAATGAACTATTCAGAAGTGCCATTTCTTTAATTGGCTAGTTTTCTGAAGCTAAAAATAAGCTCTGTACGGGAGGTAAATCCTCGTGAATCACATTCATGACTGATGTGCATAGTAAAAGAAATGTCAATAAGTAGATTTCAGAGCTTACCCACACAAAAAATACACCGCACGCCCCTGAGCTGTTTGGTATTAAACAATAACAAATATTTTATCTTAAATAACATATCTTTAACATGCCATATTTAATGTTTTTCATATAATACATAGCACTAAGCATTACTTAAATAAACCAATATTTAATTATGCCTGAGTATTGACTTGAAGCAATTAGAATGTTTTTATTTTGAAGTGTTTCTGTAGTGTAAATTTTATATAATTCAAAGGGTTTGTAAAATTCAAAATATCTGAATAGACTGGACAAAAAACATAATTTTACTGAATATATTTTACATCAGTCAAACATTAATAAAAGTACTGCCAACGTAACTTATTAATTTATTATTTCCCCATGAAATGAGTGACATTTTTCTCAGTTAACCGAACTCTTGAAAAGGTTTCAGAAAAGTTTTCAGTATTGCAAAGGTGTGCGATATTATAAAATTACTCTACTATCAGGTAACTAGTATTATAAAACTTCAAACACAGCAGTCTACTAAGAAAACAATAAAGCAACACAAACCGAGTGCAGAGCCACTACCGTCCGATCAACTTACTTGGATAAACCTGCCCTGAGCTCCTTGATGACATGTTTTGATTCAGCACGTAGAAAGATGACTATGGGGTAGAACTGAGCATAGTTCAGCCTGTCGACAGCATTTGGAGTTATGTCCAGCAAGGCATGCTTCCCCCGGTCCATGATCTCACGGATTGCACTTAATCGAATGATGCCGGATGACTTCTGACTTTTTGGAACATCCTCCAAGTTGCTATCGAGCTCTGAAACCGAAACAGTGCAGTTCAGAATCTGTGGATTTGATGACAAAGTGACTCTGATATACAAAAAATAATAAAAAGAGAAAAAAATAGTGACTTAACTTTTCACAAAGTACAAAATACCAATACATAAAATGCCAACACCGTAGTTCCTTTGGCCGTGGGTTCTAAAAGATATCAATATTACCAAAAGACGAAATTTCTCTATTACAATTATTACACTTTACATTCATTATATGTCACATCAAACAACAGTTTTATTTTACTTCTAAGTCTGACTGTAAATATACTGTTTGTTATTGAATTAATTTAATTATTTTGGTAAGTGCAATTAATTTAGAATCTTTGTACACAGAGTTCTAATTTATTATTATTTAATTCATTTAAGCCTGTTTATTTATTTGTTTGCTTCATTTATAAACTTAGTTTTTATCCAGAAGAAGTGATGCTTGAATTTCAAAACCGGTTCAATTATTGTACTTATCTTCTTCCATCTTTGATTAATAAAATAATAATTGTGAATATAAGTGAGCAATTAACACGAATGTATGTACATGCAAGTTCAAACTAGGATACTATTAAAGTAAAATGGACTGTGAATGACACAAAAATTTAAATTCAAAAGAAAGAACATGTACATGCAATAAAATCCAGTACCAGTATATTATAATATAGCCTTAAGTGAATGGTATAAAAGAAAATGATAAATTAGTTGCTTACTTAAAAAAAAAGAAATATAAACAAAATCAATCAATGAATCAATCAATCAATCAATGAATCAATCAATCAATCAAACTTAAAAATTCGAAGTGTCTTTGAAATTCACAACTATCAAAAATAATGTATTTTGAAAAGAATAAGTATTTTCTGAAATAAAATGAGTTACTTTAATTCTCCTTCATGTTCATTTTAACACTTATTATTAAAATATAAAACTTTATTAAAATCTTTTTAAAATGTTAAAATTATTAAATACGTAATGTGCAAATCTAGTCTTTCAGGTGAAGCTCCCTGTAAAGCAGATTTGAATAATTTCAAGGGAAAAATTGTTCCGGGGCCGGGTATCGATCCCGAGACCTCTGGTTGAACGTACCAGCGCTCTACCACTGAGCTACCCGGGAACTCCACCCGACACCGTCTCAACTTTTCCCTTTATATCCACACAACTCGCGTGGGCTGACGAAATGCCAGAGACCCACAACGAGTGCACACAATCTCTGTGTGACTTGGAATTGTGGTTTTCTGTTAACGTACACAGTAACGTATATATTATGCAAATCTAGTCTTTCAGGTGAAGCTTCCTGTAAAGCAGATTAGAATAATTTCAAGGGAAAAATTGTTCCGGGGCCGGGTATCTGCTTTACAGGGAGCTTCACCTGAAAGACTAGATTTGCATAATATATACGTTACTGTGTATGTTAACAGAAAACCACAATTCCAAGTCACACAGAGATTGTGTGCACTCGTTGTGGGTCTCTGGCGTTTCGTCAGCCCACGCGAGTTGTGTGGATATAAAGGGAAAAGTTGAGACAGTGTCGGGTGGAGTTCCCGGGTAGCTCAGTGGTAGAGCGCTGGTACGTTCAACCAGAGATCTCGGGATCGATACCCGGCTCCGGAACAATTTTTCCCTTGAAATTATTCAATATGTAATGTATGTCACACAAGCAGACATTACTGTTTCGGCACTGGTATTGTACTTTCGCCAGTGTTTGGTGAATGGTACCATCCAGTTGTAACAATAATTTTAACACTTTAAAAAATGTTTTTAAGTTTTTTTATAAAGTTTAAATTTTTTTAGTTACTGTAGTTTTATTTTGTACTGATATAACCATTACTGTTTATGGAAGAAGATTCAGTTATGACAATATACTTAAATGAACGTCTAAAAAAAAATATATATATATATATATATATATATATATATATATATATTTATAGCAAACATAGAAGTTTCACTAGTATTATCTATGCATTTCAAACTGGCAGCTCAAGGTCAAGCAATGGACTGCATTTGTCACGTGTAGGCTACTTATCCCAATCCTGGACCATTCTCCTCAACTAAAGTCAGCTGGGACAGCCGGAATTACCAGTGCTTCAGTTCACAGTTTTCATTTCAATGACTAGTGCATGGTTTGTACTTTCGTATGTTTATATGTGACCTTGGTCCACCAGATCAAAATGCAGAGATAATAGTTTTCACTTCCAATAATGGACTGAATAAAAAATTAATAACTCCACAAATTCATCCTGTAATTTGCTTAGTTAAAACTATTTAAATGAGAATACATACAAATATCAGCATATATCTAGCTGCAGTAAATAAATTAGGTACTCACGTGGGGAGGTAAATTTGTCGGGAAAGTCCTTGAGCATTTTCTCTCGAGCAATATCTGCAACTGGGCCGAAAAGAACAACTGGTCGCACAAAGCCAGGATGCCTGAGCACCACTCGCTCGTATGCTGGGAATTTACTGATGCTATCAGCAAACACTACATCATCCCAGTGATCCTAGAAGAGAAGGAAAAGTTTTGATAAATCAAACTAACTTATGCTAGCACCTGGAAGCAGCTCATGGTTAATGGCTTCCTCTTTTCATGTTAACAATTGAATGGTTTGTTTCCAAAACCTGTTATTTCACTTTCAGTTATTTTTATACGAAGAAACTTTAAAATAAACCAGCCAATTTGAAAAATTATTCTTATCTTAATAATATTTTATACCATTCTATGTACTTAATGTATATAGTTTCTAAATTAAAATGTAAGATAGTAGATTTTGGCCTGAAAAACTTGAAATAAAAGGTTTTGGGGGGAAAAAAAAATCATACATTTAAATATCATTTTCAGTGACAAATAGCAGGAATTGGCATAAAAAAATAATAATAATAATAACTACACCATTGGATTCACAGTTTAAGATATTTGTGTATATTATGTTATTGGGTTAAAATCGGATTTTGAGCAAAATAGCATGTTTTGGAATCAAATTCAATTAATATGATCATACTCTGGTATAATCGTAGCTCTCTAAAGCTTAACATTCAGCACCTCTTTGATTACTAGCCACACAGAGAAAGTCATCTTTGCCGATCCACACCAATCAGAATGTCATTGCCGTCAATCAGATTCGGTTATTCTTTAGTGGCTGCTATTAGTTCATGTGGAGTCATTCCCATTGTCGTGCGCCGGCCTTCGTGTAGACGTCCCTCAGCTGATGACTGTGGTCACAGGTGTTGAGAGGGGAAACGGGAGTGACGTGACAAGGGGAGCTAAGGTGTGCGGGGAGGTTGATGTTATGATATAGGAGTCGTGCTTCGGCCTGTGTTGACGTTCTTCCGCTGATGACTGTTGTGCCAGGTGATGAGAGGGGAAACGGGAGTGAAGGACAGGTGGTGACGAACTTCGTGGGGGGGGTTTATACGATGATGTAGGAAGAAAATACGTTGATACAGATATAGTTTATTTGAAATAAGCAGTGTCCTCCTCCTATTCGTGAGCAGGGGAAACGGGAGTGTCTTTGAGAAACTATAATATTGCCGTTCTTGTCCCTGTGACTCTGGCTGAAGCGAACTTGAAGGTGTGCTGTTGTCATGACTGAGAATATTGGAGAGGGGTAACGGGAGTGCCTGGGGAGAGACGAAGACAAGACGAGGGAAAGAGAGAGAGTAGCGAGGGGCTGGTATGAAGGGAACGGGCTAGTAATGTAGAAAGGAGTACAGAGGAGAAACGGGAGTGCCTGGGGAAGACTGAAGAGAGAGTTTGCTCGAAGTGCGAATACGGTGGGTAGGAGAACCGAGAGATGGGAAGCAGGGGTGGTGGAGGTTCTCGCCTATCGAAGCTCTGCCCCCAAAGGGTCCGCGATTCGACGACCGACGAGAGACGGAGGGGTTACTCTCTGCTAACGAGCTCCGCTGACAAATGGCCGGCGATGGGCGTCCACAGAGAGGGAAGTCGAAGATAGAAAAGACAATGTTTTCTAAAAGGGTTCGAGCATAGTAAAGTAAAGACCTCTCTGCTAACGAGCTCTGCTGACAAATGGCCGGCGATGGGCGTCCACAGAGAGGGAAGTCGAAGATAGAAAAGACAATGTTTTCTAAAAGGGTTAGAGCATAGTAAAGTAAAGACCTCTCTGCTAACGAGCTCTGCTGACAAATGGCCGGCGATGGGCGTCCACAGAGAGGGAAGTCGAAGATAGAAAAGACAATGTTTTCTAAAAGGGTTCGAGCATAGTAAAGTAAAGACCTCTCTGCTAACGAGCTCTGCTGACAAATGGCCGGCGATGGGCGTCCACAGAGAGGGAAGTCGAAGATAGAAAAGACAATGTTTTCTAAAAGGGTTAGAGCATAGTAAAGTAAAGACCTCTCTGCTAACGAGCTCCGCTGACAAATGGCCGGCGATGGGCGTCCACAGAGAGGGAAGTCGAAGATAGAAAAGACAATGTTTTCTAAAAGGGTTAGAGCATAGTAAAGTAAAGACCTCTCTGCTAACGAGCTCCGCTGACAAATGGCCGGCGATGGGCGTCCACAGAGAGGGAAGTCGAAGATAGAAAAGACAATGTTTTCTAAAAGGGTTAGAGCATAGTAAAGTAAAGACCTCTCTGCTAACGAGCTCTGCTGACAAATGGCCGGCGATGGGCGTCCACAGAGAGGGAAGTCGAAGATAGAAAAGACAACGTTTTCTAAAAGGGTTAGAGCACGTGAACTCCAGACAAGGTGATAAACGGGGGGGGGGGGGGGAGGTAATCGAGAAGAGCGATACTAGGATAGCTTGGTTAGGGAGACTGGAGCGGGGCAGCAGAGACAGAGCCGGCGATGCGTTTCTGTTCCGGGGGTAAGTGTCGGCTGAGAAAACCCGGTCCGACGATGTACAGCACGCTGGATCAGAGAAATGTTGTCGGTGGCAGAGGGAGCATAGTGGCTGCCCCCCCTAGCCGGCGACGAATATCCCTATGCCATTTTGGGCCCGCCTTATATACACCTCGGGCTTCGCGCCATTTCTCTCCTCCTTGGCGTGGCTTGGAGCGTTATGACCCTATGTGACGTCACAAATTCCCGCCACAACATTGTGGCCTTTAGTGGGACTCTTCTCTCTCTTGGCTTGGTCACGTGGTCGGGGGACCCCTCGGCGCCGTGAGCAAGTTGCTAGAGGCAGGGGTGTGGGTGGACATCTGGCTCCTAATACGAGGGGAGAAAAAAAATAGCGAGTCCCGTATTCTGAAGGAATGTGTCTTCCAGCGAGACCATCTCTCATGTGGTGAGGAGACCTGTCGGCACCAGGGGGGGGGGGTGTGACTAGGGGCGGGGTGTGAGTGGACATCCGGCCTGTAATACGAGGGGACAATCGCACCAGCTCTCGTCTTCTGAAGGAACACGCAGGCAGTTATGTGAACTTTACAACACCATGTTGCCAGATTGTGTCCTAAATACATATTATTTAAATGATCTTTTATTTTCACGAGTTCGTAGGTGATAATGGCGCTCTATGTAAGGGCCTAAATGTATAATTTAAGTCACATACAATTCTATTGTTAAACAATATAAATTAGAGGCACATAAATATAATCTATTAATTAACAATGAAGGAGAGAGACGTGACAACAGCGCATAGCTAGAAACTCCCATTCCTGTGGCTGGTGTTAATTAATGGAAGAACCCCCACTTCCCTTTCATGTGCCGATGTTAACCTTTAGAAACTCTAATAATACGAATGCAATATAATACAGAGTGAGTCGTAATTATATACTATAAAGTATTGCAGAGTATTCTATACACCAAAACAAACATATTTTGTCATATAAATGTATAGCCAATACTGCATTGTTATCAGTATATGGCAACATCGCGTTATTTCAAAGCTATAGTCCCGTCACTCTAATTTCCGGCAGCCAATCACGTTGCAGGTCGGCTACATTTAAACATGTTCGTCTTGTGATTCACTTATGAAAACATTATTCATTTCTTAAGGCTCGATAAATACTTAATATAATCGCCCGCCATTTTGGCTCTTTCGTTGGCGTTTGCAGAAAGCATACAAAGACGTTATTTGAAGCTCAATTATTTGCTGAATTACAGTGTGTTTGATTTATTATCATAGGAGCTACGATATCATAATGTTCAACGGTGTGCAAATAGATTCCTCGTATGGTAGCTCGGCAACGAAAGAACAAAAATGGCGAACGATACTACCTACCTAGGCTTTATAGAGCCTTCACATCCTAAGACGTAAGCAAAGAGGAGGAGTCACGCCGGGAATAACAGCGTCGCGACTATAGTCTACCAATTACCTGTGGCTAAAATCGGAACTAACAGTCGGTGTTGTTTTGTGGTTAAAAAGAGATGTATTCATAGTTGGTCATGACTTGTAGCCTAGATCATATATGTAACAGATAGGCCGACCTTATAGGCTTCGAGGTTAACACCTTTTTTCAGGTTCACTACGCTGCCATCTAGTTGTTACATAAGGAGTCACGTCATAATTCCCATTTGAATCACATTAGCGACTGTACTACCATCTCGTGTTCGTTTATGGCGGACGGGTGGCGATCCTGGCGGTTGTTCTCTTCAAAGTGCTACCGATTTTAACATAGTGATGATTTATCTGTTACATATATGATCTAGGCTTGTAGTTACGGTGATGTTTTGTTGACTCATGAAGTTGAGTATTGTAACTGAGATTAGTGTTATTTTTACTTCGCTGAATGGCATAATATAACAGTTGGCACTAATACAGAATACAAACAGTGAAATGGCTGATATGATCTTGAAAGTAAGAAACAATTCTGCTGCTGCTGCTCGCATCTACGCTGAATGTTTTCCTGCCCAAAGACGGAATAAAAAAAAAAAAAAACTGATGAAAATAAAGAAACAAGATAAATTAAAAAGAACATATCCCATGAAGTGTGTGATGCATGAATCAGTAACTGAGTAGATTGATGGATGAATAGATTCTCCAGCACCTACCAGAAATATTTCCGGTAATTAAACTTTTGGAAGAGTATAAATTTACTTCTTTGGTAAACATTTTAAGATGCTGTGATAATTCCATACAGCAACAATGTATGCCGAAGTGCATCTATCCGAGTCGGACATATTCTTACACAGATGTGCACACAATTTAAAGTTTCACTCACTCTGCTCAGGGACTTTGAGCGTCTGTGACTGCCACGTCTCCGCCTGAAGAAACTGCCCCTGCTCTCTGACGCCGTCAGCTCCTTCTTGGTGGCGTTGAACTGCGCTGTTGCCAATTCCTCAGCACGAGATTTATTTGGGATGATACCTTTTTGAACTTCTTGGTTATTTCGACCTGAAAATAACAAAAATATTGAGATGCTGATGTGTCAATAATTATTTGAAGGGCTTAGAACAAGAGTAAACTGACTATACAGAGTCAACCATAAGTAATGCCATTCATTTCAGGGCATGAGATATTTCAAAGAAAAAAGTTTAATACGATTTTGCTTGTTTCTGCTTCCTTTTCGAGATAAAAATTGTCTTATGTGAAATGTTTTCATAACGTGGTTTGGGAAAGCATTGATTTAATTTCTAATATGCTCAGTCAATTTAAAAGAGCAATGTGTTATGATAATGGATTATTAAATGAATTTTAGCTTTGCAAATTTCAGTTTTGTCCTCTAAATATACAGAGATTTGATCCGAACAAATTTAACTTTTTGTCCTGAAAAGGAATTTTAAAATGTTACATTTGTTCAGATCAATTTTTGCATATTTAGAGGACAAAACTAAACATCTTTCAATAATTTATTATCATAATACACTGCTCTTTTAAATTGACTGAGCATATTGGGAATTAAATCAATGACTTTCCCAAAACACGCAATGAAATGTTTCATATAAAACAATTTTTATCTCGAAAAGGAAGCAAAAACGAGTAAAATTGTATCAAACTTTTTTGTTTCAAATATCTCAAAGAATAACTCCCTGAAATTAATGATATTACTTGCAGTTCACCTTGTATAGTATAATCCTGGTTGCCAGGCGACGATAAAAAACAAAAGATGCGAAAACAAATTAATGAGGTGTATAAACAATATTGAATGCTCTTTCATATTTAAGTATAAAAATATAGGGGTGCCATCTGAAATTTCAAAGTGGAGGTGGCTAGGGGGTGGGGGAAGTGGGTGATATCTAAAATGCAATTAAGCCTGGTTTCAGACTTTTCCCTCAACATCTAAATTGACGTGTTTTTTTTTTTCTTGTTTAAATTGAATTCAATTTAAATAATTTGTTATTTACACTGGGAAGTTTTGAAACGAAAGCCCTGTATAATAATTAATAGTGTTACAGAAAAACAATAGCAACTTCTGGAAATTAAAAACATACAAGTTGTACTCACCAATACGGAATACCTGCCACGAACCCACCACTCCATTGTGAAGTGTGTCCACAACGTGAAAAACATCTCCTTTCCGAAAACTCATTTCACCCTTATTTGGTTGATCGTAATTGAAGTGAGCTCTAAAAACAAATAAAAGAAGTTACATAAATTAAGAATGTTACCTATACACAAAATAAATTTATTAACTAATTCTTTGTCAGGTAAAGTATTACTATATACTACAGGGTGTAATAAAATACGAGGCAAAACATCAAGAATGGATTTCTCATATATTGACATGAAAAACATGTTATAACAACATGAGTCGAGAAATGCTTAATTTCCGAGTTATCAATAAATTTCTTTACTGGAAGAATGATACATTGTTAACATCTTCTTGTATGAATTGCTCAAAATATCCACATCCTGTCTGCATACAGGCTTCAGCTCATCGTCTCGTTGAGTCCTGAACATGTCTCAAAATTCTAGGTGTAATGCATATTGTTTGACATGCTGCTATAATTCCCTCATGGAGAGTTATTGTATCACTTACAGCAGCCGAATACACCAACAACTTTAAGTACTTTATATATTCCCCAGAAAGAAGTCTAATGATTAAAATCCGGTGAGCGTGGAGGTCAAGCAATTAGTCTACCCTCCAGTGACCACAATAACGTGCAACAAGGTGCCTGTAGGTGCAGAGATTAAAATGTGCAGAAGTGCCATCATACATAAAGTACAGCCCTTGACAGAGTGCTAATGGTATGTCATCCAAAAGAGCATGCAAAGTGGTGCAAAGAAATCTCTGCAGTTACGCCCTGTAAGGGTGTTTTCAAGTTCGTGGAGTTCTATCAAGTAATTACCAAATCATCAATAATGTCAGGCCAATTTATTTATGAAGAACCTCTATCGGTGAGAAGATTGAACTGTTGGAAATTCTGGATTTCATCTCTTGTGGAGAGCACTAAGATCAAACTTGAATGTATGATAACTCAGAAATTAAGCATTTCTGGATTCATGTTGTAACAACATGTTTTTCTTTTCTACATATGGAGAATTCATTCTTAAAGTTTTGCCCTGCAATTTTGTTACACTCTTATGTATACTCACTAGAGGTTTAGATTTATCTAGAGAAAATCAAAACTCGAGTGGAATTTAATTGACTATTACAAGATTAGAAGAAAATATATAAAGCTTAGAAGAAATAAAGTACTCTAACACAATAAAATATTAAATGTCTTACTAAAATTATATTTCACTAATGTTAGCTTCACCAAAACATTTGAACAGAGCCGCCATTTTCAGTTGACTACGCGGCAAACAAATGACGATCGCAATGCATGTTTTACAGTACCATAAAGAATTTGCAGTTTGAAATGTTGGCAAACAAAGAAGCAAATGGTAGGGAGGTGACAAAAACAGAAGAAAGTATATACAGATTAGAAGAAATAAAGTACTCTAATACAATAAAACAGATATTAATTGACTTACTAAAATTCTATTTCACTAATGTTAACTTCACCAAAATGTTTGAACGGAGCCGCCATTTTCAGTCGACTATCTATGCCGGAAACGAATGACGATCACAAAGCATATTTTATAGTACTGTAAAGAATTTGCAGTTTGAAATGTTGACAAACAAAGAAACAAATGCTAGGGAAGTGATAAAAACAAACAAATGCTAGGGAAGTGGTAAAAATGAACAAATGCTAGGGAAGTGATAAAAATGAACAAATCCTTGGGAAGTGAAAAATTGTAGCGATAAACACCATGATTGGTTGAAACACGTCCTTTCGTACAGCTTTTATTGGTCGAAAGTAGTATGACGTAGTAAAAGTGACTAGTCATCTTTATACATGAAGAGATTCAGACTTACTTAATGTGAAATGAGTCTCCTCGTTGACTTGCCACAATCTGCTCGTATTCGTCCTTTCGGTACTGAACAATGAGATCAATTTGGTCTTGTAGACTGAGGAGAAACAACACGGCCTCTTCTCGTGTCACTCCCTTCATGTCCATATCGTTTACCTGTGATATGCCAAAGGGAAAACAAATATCAGTCAACTGCGTAATGTAAAAATAGCATTTAACATACGAGTACATTTGTAAAGTACCATCCATTAGTTTCACAAGCCTGCAGGTTGGAATGTTGCTGTGCCAGTGGGTCGTAACTTTCCAGTATTATGTCGCACTGAGTAGGAGAAAGAAGAGGTTAAAAGAATAATATTACAACTTCATTCTTTACCTTGAGTATCTTGTCTCCTGGTTGTAAACCTTGTAGAGATGCTGGGCTACCCGGTTGAACTGCAGTAACGAATATACCCACTTCATTACCACCTGTCAATCTGATGCCCACAGAACCCTCTTTCTGGAATGTGATGAAGCGAGGGTCTGGCCTAAAACATATTGAGATCACATTCAATCTTACGATTTCTTGACAGAGGACTGCATAATATTACAAATTCATGTATTATCTTTCTTGGAACTGGAACAACAACATGCGAAACTAAATTTATAAGGTTATCAATGATTTGCATCATTGATATCATTATATGATATAATGGCTTTTCGGACGCTACAACGGTACTTTTACTGTAGTTCCTATAACAACCGTTACGGCACTGCTAGATATAATATCATGGGTTTTCGGACGCTTCCACGTACGTTTAATGTAGTTCCTATCACAACCGTTACAGCACTGCTAGATATAATATCATGGGTTTTCGGACGCTTCCACGTACTTTTAATGTAGTTCCTATCACAACCGTTACAGCACTGCTAGATATAATATCATGGGTTTTCGGACGCTTCCACGTACGTTTAATGTAGTTCCTATAACAACCGTTACAGCACTGCTAGATAATATAATATCATGGCTTTTCGGACGCTTCCACGTACGTTTAATGCAGTTCCTATAACAACCGTTACGACACTGCTAGAATATACAGAAATGTGTGTAAACTTGAAGCATAACCTCTATGGCTGAAATAATTATGAATACTTCTAATACAGTTTGTAATTTTATTGGGCCAGGTAATAATAATAATAATAATAATAATAATAATAATAATAATAATAATAATAAATCCACTATATTATGTCGATGGTGTTTAGGTAAAAGAACTTAACACTCATTTTTCTAAATGTGACTTTTTTGCTGCAATTAGCGTAATTAGTTGAAATTTCATTACAGAATGTGAAGATACGCTTTTTTGACAACTATGTTTATATTTCTTCATATAAAGTAACTAATAACATTGTGTTAAAATTTAATTTTTGTTGTTCCTGAAAAATTTGTCTTTTACCTAACACCATCGTTGTGGCTGCTATAAAAATAATATGTAATATTATGTACGCCTACTTCTGAAGAAATATGTGTTGTACAAGGGGCAATCAATAAGTTTCCGAACTGCCCTGGATGTAGTAAACACAGGACATAGGAAACGGAGACGTTATTTAGAAGCAGGGGAAACGCCTGGAACCTATACTAAATGCATCACTTGAAAGGCAGAGAAGAAGACTAATCATAAGGCGTATATAGAAGTATTTCACAAAAAATCTCAGTAGATGCTCGACATATTTGCAGAAAATCACAGTAGAAGTTGAGTTCTTAAAGATAATCTGACGCTGTTTGATAGACTGACTCAACAGGCATGGAAGCAAAGATCTTCATTGACACGCGCATAACAGTACAATAAATACAAGTGAAATTCGGAAATATATTGATTGTACCTTGCAGTTATTATGAACTTCCCTTGTTGACTGATAAGAAGAAATTATTTTACTGAACTTCACTTTTTTAGATGTATATAAAACAGAAACTCTTTCCTATCTAGTCTATTATTAATTTTCCTTATGTTAAATTAGGACTACAAAAAATACATAATGTGCTACAATATAATAGTGGAAATCTAGTCTTTCAGGTAAAGCTCCCTGTAAAGCAGATTTGAATAATTTCAAGGGAAAAATTGTTCCGGGGCCGGGTATTGATCCCGGGACCTCTGGTTGAACGTACCAGCGCTCTGCCAACTGAGCTACCCGGGAACTCCACCCGACACCGTCTCAACTTTTCCCTTTATATCCACACAACTCGCGTGGACTGACGAAACGCCAGAGACCCACATCGAGTGCACACAATCTCTGTGTGACTTGGAATAGTGGTTTTCTGTTAACGTACACAGTGACGTATATATTATGCAAATCTAGTCTATCAGGAATTTGTATAATATTGTGACAGCGACGTGAGATTCGAACTCACGACCAGCGTCCCGCGAGAGAGCATATCGCGCGGGCTTCACGGGGAAAGGGGAAAGGGGCCTACACGCGAGGGGAGGCTGCGCGCGCAGCTGCTACTTAACGCAGTGAATGTGGAACGACCTTCCCGACTATTCCAGAAATCCGTCGAAGTGGAAGACTCGCGAATTTTCGAGGCTACGTCGCTGTGGTTATAAATTACGGTCGCGAAGGAACGACAGCAGTTTCAGAGTTTTCAGTTGATTAGTCAGCCAGTCAGTGAGAAAGCCAGAGCAAGCAAGCCAGTCTTGTGTACCGGAGTTCGACTCGAGTGTGCGTCCGCATCTGCGTCAGCATCCGAAGGCCTGAGTTCGAGTGCAGTGGACCGCAGTTGGAGGGACCTGAGTTCGAGTGCAGTGGACCGCAGTTGGAGGGACCTGAGTTCGAGTACAGTGAACTGTCTCTGAAGGTCTGTGGTTCGAGATACCGTGAACTCGAGTGACTGAGATAGAAGAACTGTGAACTGAGAACTGGTAGTTCTGATTTGTAAATAGTGCTTTGTAAATATTAGTTAAGATTAACAGTTCATTGTTGTGCGTAATAGTCCAAGTAAATTGTCATTGTCGTCGGTGGAGTGCTATAACGAATACTGTGTTGAGTGAAGATCCAATTGTTGACGAGAGCGTTTAAGGTGAATTGTAGAAAGGAATTATTGTTGTGACGAATAAATTACATTGTTGTTACTAATAAAATTCACAATATATACGTCACTGTGTACGTTAACAGAAAACCACTATTCCAAGTCACACAGAGATTGTGTGCACTCGTTGTGGGTCACTGGCGTTTCGTCAGCCCACGCGAGTTGTGTGGATATAAAGGGAAAAGTTGAGACGGTGTCGGGTGGAGTTCCCGGGTAGCTCAGTTGGCAGAGCGCTGGTACGTTCAACCAGAGGTCCCGGGATCGATACCCGGCCCCGGAACAATTTTTCCCTTGAAATTATTCTATATAATAGTGCTTTTATGGACGAAATAAAGTATAGAAGTGATCATAAGTATAATCAATTCTAAACACAGCGCAAGTGTTTAGAATACATATAACAAAACTTACTTCGAAAACGTCTTGATACCTAAACAGCTTGATTATGATCTGCACGCTAATGTTGCAGGTTATATATTTCCTTGCTGCATGATTTCGAAATGATTATAATGACTACCATCATGAGTCATGACCATGATGACGGTAATAATAGAAGTAATAATAATTCATAGTTAGTTGATTTCAAATGCAGAAAGTGCGGTATTAATTTTTGTTAGTCACACGGCATAAAGACTGTTACAATTTCAAGAATAAAAAAATTTAACCACATACATTGGTTGCTTGGAGCGCTGCAGTAGAGGATCATCTTCGTAAAGTTGTCTTCTGCTTCCACCGCCACTACTACTGTAATAATCTGCAAGACAGTAACAGAATGCTGTAAAATGTGACACAATTACAGTATAACAAACAAATAGAAATACAGCAGACTTTTTTCCTAAACAACTAATCTTATTCTTATTCGGATTCTTTATTCAGTCTTTCACTTTCTTTGCTGGTATTTTTCGAATAATATGTTCATCTGTGTGCAAGTAAATATTAAAACGCATATTTATAAAGAAGAATTTTATTGCGTATTTCTTTGCAGGGTACGAATTAAGACTTCTGATAAAAGGGGAATAGAATCCTAGATAATGAATACCATACAAAAAATTATTATTATCCTCATTCGATACGGCTTGGTCGCACTGAGTTGCTTGTCTTGCATCTTGATCATAATAATAATTATATCCATGAGCAGGCTTAAGGTAAGATGTGTAATTCCTAAGTTATTGATTGTTGGCAGCTTGTCGGTGATGATAATACATCAATATTAATTTCTTTGCTTACTTCATACTGTACTTTATAAAGTATACTCGTATTAAAAAATTATATTTTGTGAGGGGGGATAGAAGTTATCCCTGGCAGGGATGTTAATATGAATTTATGAGAGGGGACAACTTTCCTACAGAGGAGAAAATCCCCATCCCCCGTTAATTCGCACCCTGTTTCCTTGGGATAAAAATGCACGGCCATGTAGGACTGACATCTGTAACTGTTACTAATGCCGATTGTCTTGAAGAGATGGAAGCCTTAACCTCCCCACTACTTTGTGAACCACCGTAGCCTAGAATAGAAATTTTACTTTTTATCTTAATTGGTTTCTCCCTAAATGTAGTAGTTCTTTGCATGCAAGGGACATAGATAACAAAAGCATATTATTAAATAGGGATCCTTAAAGTAATTCTAGGAAGAGGAATTGGCTGAGAAGAAACTGCCTTCTGAAGGATGCACTGGAAGGAAAGGTAAACGAGAGAAGAGTTCGGGGCAGAAGAAGATATTAGATGATAGGCGACATTAAGATATATGGATCATATGAGGAGACAAAGAGGAAGGCGGGAAATAGGAATGACTAGAGAACGCTGGTTTTGGAGTGAAAGACCTGCCCTTGGGCAGAACACTATGAATGCATGAAAGGTAATTCAGAAATGTTGAAAACTTCCCTTCACACCACACTCTTTTCTTTCTTTAATTTCAAATCAGATGACGAGAAACAATTCTTTTAATTGAGGCGCTCCGAACATAGGAACGAACTCGCAATCGAGATTCCTTTTCGAGCTGCAGATATCAAGGGCAAACTCGACAAAAATCTCCATTGTGAGTTCGTCCCTAACAGCTGCGGATATTGGGTGCGAACTAGAAAAAGAATCTCCATTGCGAGTTCGTCCCTAACAGCTGCAGATATTGGGTGTGAACTCGAAAAAGAATCTACATTGTGAGTTTGTCCCTAACAGCTGCGGATATTGGGTGTGAACTCGAAAAAGAATCTCCATTACGAGTTCGTCCCTAACAGCTGCGGATATTGGGTGCGAACTCGAAAAAGAATCTCCATTGCGAGTTCGTCCCTAACAGCTGCAGATATTGGGTGTGAACTCGACAAAGAATCTACATTGCGAGTTCGTTCCCAACAGCTGCGGATATTGGAGGTGAACTCAAAAAAGAATCTCCATTGCGAGTTCGTCCCTAACAGCTGCGGATATCAGGAAGAACTGGACAAAGAATCTCGATTGTGAGTTTGTCTCTAACAGATGCGGATATTAAGGGTGAACTAGAAAAAGAATTAACATTGTGAGTTCGTCCCTAACAGTTGCGGATATTATAGGCGAACTCGATAAAGAATCTTCATTGCGAGTTCGTCCCTAACAGCTGCAGATATTAGGGGCGAATTCGATAAAAAATCTCCCTTGCGAATTCGTCCCTAACAGCTGCGAATATTAGAGGCGAACTCGACAAAGAATCTCCATTGCGAGTTCACCTTTAATAACTGCAGATATTAGGGGCGAACTCGACAAAGAATCTCCATTGCGAGTTCGTCCCTAACAGCTGCAGATAATAGGGGCGAATTCCATAAAAAATCTCCATTGCGAATTCGTCCCTAACAGCTACGGATATTAGGGGCGAATTCGATAAAAATCTCCCTTGCGAATTCGTCCCTAACAGCTGCGGATATTAGAGGCGAACTCAAAAAAGAATATCGATTGTGATCTCGTTCTTACTATCCGCAATGCCTCAATTCACACATAAAGGAACAAAACTGATATCAAGGTCGAGAGCATCATGCTTGCCTTCTGGTCGAGGTGGAGGCGGGCGCGGCGGACTACCCAGAGGGTCCGGTGGTCCCAAGGAAGGGGCGCCGTCCTCCAGACCGCTGCGTGACCGGGAGTGCGAGTGGGTGTGGTGGTGCGACAGACCCACTGGAGTGGCGGGGCGGTCCAGCTGACTGAGGGACACGTCCAGGAGGGGCCCTCGCGACCTCCCGCGCGGGACTAGGTTGCTCTTGTCTTCCACCAGGTTGTGCTGGTGCGTGGAATGCCCGCTGCGTGTTGGGGGCTGCACGTACAGGTTCTGGGCCGAGTAGTTGGGGCCGCTTAAGCCATCCAGGTAGTTCCCGTGTGAATCTGCGTGAGTAAATAGGAATCAATCACCATAAAGAAAACACACACATAAAGATACTTTTGTACACCTCACACTTCCCTCATACAGCTTTGCTGAGGATCTAGTTTTCTGTGATGAGGCGACGTTTAATCTGTGGTAAAGTGAACCGTCACAATATCCAAATTTAGAGCACGAAATATCTTCATTTATAGTCCGACCATCGGATCTGTGCCCCCGTAAGATATGCGAACTGAACCTTAATTCCTTTTCAGCCTCGGCAATTCATTTCTCTCCCTGTATTCCTATTTCTCTCTTTTCTACCCCTCTCTCCTTCTCTCCCCCACTACTCACAATTTTGAGCCTTCTTGCGGGACAGTTTATTTGCACTTGCAGCCCAGTGTTGTTCAACTCAACATGAATACTGTAGCACGGAGTGGTGAAAGAAATATCATTAAGCAAGTAATAGCATTTTGCATAAGTCAATCAGCGTCATTAGACCTACTTAAATTAAATTATGAATAAGTAATAATTAACCTTACATTATTATAAGTAATATTCAAGAGACATGACACTGTTTGACGGAAGTTTGGCAACATCCCTATTCGGCAAGTTTCGTGGCCTGCTGTTTGACGTAGTGGGAGAGAAACGGGTGGAATGGGGTGAGTAGAGGCGTTAACTTTTCCAAGAACGACGACAGCGCTGAAGGGGCATAGATCCGATGGTCCGACAACAGTGGTGGAACATGTCTGTAAGTCATTTACAGTTAAAATGTTTTGTACCGTATCTTTACGGATTAAAATGTCAACGGTATCAACTACAAGGAAATACTGCAGCTGTGACTGATACCACAATTGCAAAGAAATAGCGAGAACTTGATTTTCTAACAAGATGGAGTCCTTCCATACTTGCAAACGTCATTTATCACCTGAAAACTACCGACTCTTCTTTTCTTCCCTAGCCTCCGCGGTCACCTGACTTACTCATGTTTAATTTCTTATGAAGTTACGCGAAGATCATACAAACAATCTCTGCTATTGATCGTGAGATAATGGAACATTTGTGGCAGGAATTTGATTACAGAATTGACGTCTGTCTTGTGAACAGGGGTGGACATATTGAATATTTGTAAGGTAGGATTCAAATTTGGAGAGTTTCTCTATCTGTTGAAATGCTCGAATCATCGTGACCACACCAGTCAATGTGCCGCAAAGTATGAAAACTGCGGTGGGACTTATGAATTTCCCTTTATATGCACCATGATTTTTTTCCATAGGTAGTACCCTTAACTTGCCGTTATTCGCCCCGACTCTACGAGCGCGGCTCATAGTTGTCGTTAATGCCACACACATGGTGCACTCTGGATAGTCTCTGACGAACTAAGCGGTCTGAAAGATGGTAGATTCCTCAGAGCTCAACATGACCTCCATTGAGCACCCTGCACAACTCATAACGGTGATGCAATTCAGTTGTATTATAACTGAATTAATCCAAATGTGTAGTCATATTAAGGTACCGGTACGCAATATCATAACCTGTCCTGGATTCCCGAGCTTTTCAACAAATCATCTCTCTTTTGTTACAACGGAATTCGTTTTATATATTTCAACTAATTATATAGGCCCAAACTTTAAATTTTGTTGCATTTTTGCAAGATTATGATTTTTTTTTAATTATTGATAAAGTGTGGAAAAATAATGTCCTATTACAATCTGATCTATACAGAAAAAAATGCATGATACAGTGTTTAAATGCTGTCAATAATAAATCAGCTTCGAAAGAGAGTATGGAAAAAACGATGCTATATATCCGTTTGGGTATGGATAAAATAAAAACACCGTAAAACATATACTACTGAACTTTGTCGAAACTTTGTGCATACATACACCCGTAATGAATGATAATGCTGCAGAATTTTTGGGATGTCGCGGGGGAAACTGAGTAATGGCAAATATCCGTGCAAATAGATACCTTACCGAAATTACTTTTTGTTTTAAAGAGTTTTGAAGTAAACGTTACTTCCACTCTACTGGATGTTCATTTCAAAGTGTGTCATGACGTCATTGTTGTGAGTCAGCGATTTGAAGCGAGTTTCAGCTTTAATGTCAGAGAAGTTGCCTATTATTCAAGGCGTTCAATCTGAACTTGAGAACGTGTACGGTATAACTTGAACGTCGTAGCAACAGATGGCGATCTGTACGGTCTGTGTGCTACCATAACCTCTTTCGAACTGTATTTTGCGCGGGCAAATCGTATGCAGGGTATTTGTTATCATCGGTAACGGCAACATTCCACAACACAAATCAAATGCTCCGTGTCCATGTTGACCGTCGAAGTTCATGTCAACAAATACCTAAATAATCGTCTGAACCTTCTCCCCATAAAGAAAAAAAACTCACCTCAGTACGTGTTTCCAAACAGTTCACATTCCTGCCACTACTGGCAATACCGTACGTATCGGTAAGTACTCTTCAGAATGAACGCCGTACTTGCCAGGCAACTTCTATGGCACATACGTAATGCGCCTTTGCGGAAGTGTAGAAAGATTGAATTGTCTAGGCTCATCGGCTAGCCACATGACGGCATACAGCGAGCCATGACACACTTTGAACTGAACACCCAGTAGTTGTTTTGGTGACTAAGCTTAGTTACTTACTTACAATTGGCTTTTAAGGAACCCGCAGGTTCACTGCCGCCCTCACATAAGCCCGCCATCAGTCCCTATCCTGAGCAAGATTAATTCAGTCTCTATCATCATATCCCACCTCCCTCCTAAGCTAACAGATTTAATTGCATTTTATAGTTTAATTTGTTTATTTATAATTTTTTCACTGTTGGTCAAGATATCATTATTTCTTAATTAATTTGTGGTAAGGGCATGTGTTCAGGGTTGCCTACCTTTGGGCAGTGCAGTGGACTCGACGCTGGTGCCGGGCTTGTGTTCCCGCCTCACCACCAGGTTCAACTTCTCCTTGCTCGCCTCGATGAGCTTGCGGGCCTCCTTGAGACTCAGCCCCTCGGTGGTGTGGTTGTTGATCTTGAGCAGCACGTCCCCTTCCTGCAGCGCCCCGCCGCTATCCTTGCCGCCGCTGCCGTCGAGCGCGGCCCTGTTCGCCACCTCCCGCACGTAGATCTTGCACCCCAGCACCAGCCCGAAATCTGCAACCAGGGGCCTGTTTCTCAAAACTCATAGACTAGTAATACTAGTCTGTACAGTAGTAATATTAGTTTATTTTACAAGTCTGTGTTTCTAGAAACTACAAGGGTAAAGTAGTAGTTACCAGTTCACAGACTAGTAATATTGGTCGATTTCACCAGTTCATAAGTGATTCTGTTTCTCAAAATGCTAATCTAGTTGATTACACTAGTATTCAACAGGAATATTCCTACAAGACTCTAAAGACTGGTGATTTCTATATTATCAGTTACCAGTGACAACCTTTCTCAGATAAAACAAAATATTGTAGTTATTTTTTTTTAATATCTGGTTTGGTGATTCCGAATGAAGTCATGAGGAAGTTGTGAGAAGAGCTAAAACTGTATCGAGAAAGAACAATTATTATTCCTTTACGGGAGCATTGTTTAAATATAATGAACGGTTTAGGTAAAGTACTGAAAAGCTTGAAAAGTTGTTAAATATAGTGGGACCTGCCATAATAAGACAAAAAAATAGAAGTCTTGCATTATCAGCAAAGCTTCAAATACAAATTGCTCTACAAATCGGGATGTTGATTATTTTCCAATGCCATCTAGTCTTTCTGTCCTAGACCAGCAACACTTGCATAATTTTTTCCTAATAATCTAATACCAATTCATCAACTAATTTTTACTAGCTTTCCTCCTCCACTGCCAGTTCTTCTGACATTGTCAACTTTAACCTACAAATTAAATATATAACGACAATAATTTATGAATAGATAAAATGTAAAACAAAAAAATAGCGAATTTTTCATCAAGTCATAAGTGGCATTCATGTCGGCAGTAGACCCACTAGCTACATCATATGTTCAAATTACGATACTGTGAACTTGAATTGGTAGTTATCAAAATTGCTTTCTTAATGTTGGGCCAGTAAGTGTCCCTAACGTATGCATAATCTTTGTTCTGAGGTATCAGTTCCATAGCCTCACACATTACAACACTTTTTGTCCGTTTATTTCATCAATTTTTGTTAACATGCTTGAAAAAGTACCGAATAATAATCCTTTGATTCATTAATCATATTGAGTATAGTTAATTTGCTTTCAACTGATGGAATTTTAACCGAAAAGAGAAATCGAAACCACAATACAAACAACTTAGCCTTCTAACCTCAAATAACAATACCTACCTTACTTACTTACTTACAAATGGCTTTTAAGGAACCCGAAGGTTCATTGCCGCCCTCACATAAGCCCGCCATCGGTCCCTATCCTGTGCAAGATTAATCCAGTCTCTATCATCATACCCCACCTCCCTCAAATCCATTTTAATATTATCCTCCCATATACGTCTCGGCCTCCCTAAAGGTCTTTTTCCCTCCGGTCTCACAACTAACACTCTATATGCATTTCTGGATTCGCCCATACGTGCTACATGCCCTGCCCATCTCAAACGTCTGGATTTAATGTTGCTAATTATGTCAGGTGAAGAATACAATGCGTGCAGTTCTGTGTTGTGTAACTTTCTCCATTCTCCTGTAACTTCATCCCGCTTAGCCCCAAATATTTTCCTAAGCACCTTATTCTCAAACACCCTGAACCTATGTTCCTCTCTCAGAGTGAGAGGCCAAGTTTCACAACCATACAGAAGAACCGGTAATATAACTGTTTTATAAATTCTAACTTTCAGATTTTTGGACAGCAGACTGGATGATAAGAGCTTCTCAACCGAATAATAACACGCATTTCCCATATTTATTCTGCGTTTAACAATACCTATCAATGACTATAAACAAATGAACTCAATCAGCTGACTAGTGAAACAGATCATGTAACTAGTGAAAAATTGTCACAAGTTACTAGACTGGTAAAATAGTTTGAGAAACAGAATCTACTAGAGCTGGTGAAATATACTCTGGTAACTAGTAACTGGTGAACTACTAAACTAGTATTTTTGAAAAACAGGCCCCAGTGCGTTTGGTTTATCGACACCATCTTAATTATCATTACAACTGCAAAGAAGGTAGCATGCTCACTGTCGCCAACATCGGACACACAGTCTTCGACATCACTGTCGATATCACCCTAAGGCAGAGCGCCCACTGCAACGACAAGCGACAGCAACACGACACGGATTTGATGCGTTGCTTGTTGCTAACGTGTATTTCTTATATAACCCATAATATGAAATGAACGGAAGCCCACTCATCTGATCAGACAACTCGACACTATCTGAGTTCTGTTGTGTCGCTAACAGTGCTGCATGCTCCACTTTTTGTTGTATCAGTTGTGAGTTGGTAATACAAGGGTTAAGATGAGGGACGATCCTAATTTCAATATAGCCCTTATTGAACTTATTAATGATTTGCCATGTCTTTTGATACGACATCTATTTTTCGGATTGAAAACATAATAAACCTATTGCAGAATCATTTTATCTTATTTACACAGAATATTTTACCTCTCAATATTATAACACGGCGAAATATAAAGAAATTATAATAACCTTTGCTCAGTTTCCGCTATCTGGAGCTCTGATTTCACACACTATCTCACTCCCATGTGTCGCAATCAGCTCTAAAATATTACTGCTTTCCATTGACTAGCTAAAGGAATATATAAAGGATTCTGTATAAGCACAAAATTGCAAAATGTTAGGAGTGTCCGTAAATAGGACCTGTCCGGTAATTGACCCCTCTACCCTATAAACATATTGTAAACACAAGTTTACTTTGATGTGGACGAGAAACGAACAATTATTATTTATCTGATGTATAAACTATTTACTTGATAGTTATCAGAAGGCGTTCTTCAGCATTGACTGAAATCCTGAAGTTAGTGTTCTTTTTAGAAATTGCAGATCCAACTTTCTGTACCAAGAGATTAAATGTTTCTGTACTCATTCTGTAGAATATTTTAAATCTTTCTGGGTATATATTTAATTCTTTGAACAGATTAAAAGCACCGCGTTGTTTTAAATTAGCATGCCAAAAAGGATGCACCCAGAATCGTCTCCTATGTTTTCTGACATTGTAATTTGATATTAGCTAAATTAACTAGATTGAGAACGTCCTCATCCTCCGACGACATGTTGTATGAATCAATCAGTCCAGTGAGTACCAGGTCACTTTGCTGTCATGTTGCTATCATAGTTCGTGTTGGATCAGTGTTTTTGTCGTATCACTGTCATATTAGTGGCTCTCTGCCTTAAGGTATACTCTATTTTTTTTCATGGAGTGCAGTTTCATAGAAAGGACTTTGCCGACAGACCTTCTACTGCTCCCTACTAATTACTTACTTACTTACTGGCTTATAAGGAACCCGGGGGTTCATTGCCGCCCTCACATAAGCCCGCCATTGGTCCCTATCCTGTGCAAAATTAATCCATTCTCTGTCATCATATCCCACCTCCCTCAAATCCATTTTAATATTATCTTCCCATCTACGTCTCGGCCTCCCTAAAGGTATTTTTCCCTCCGACCTCCCAACTAACACTCTATATGCATTTCTGGATTTGCCCATACGTGCTACATGCCCTGCCCATCTCAAACGTCTGGATTTAATGTTCCTAATTATGTCAGGTGAAGAATACAATGCGTGCAGCTCTGTGTTGTGTAACTTTCTCCATTCTCCTGTAACTTCATCCTCTTAGCTCCAAATATTTTCCTAAGCACAAGCCCCCTACTAATTGCTTGTCATAAATAAATGTCTTTCTTACTGTGACGGAAATCTTGTCTTCTCCTGTCAGTAACCAATCACAACCCTTGTTCAGAAGAATTGACAGGCTTCCGTCAAATCCACGTGGAGGCAGAGTTGCTGCATCTTTTCCGAATTCCAAGAATCCCGCCAGTCTCATTTCGAGGGTCACCAGGATTATGGAAACTGTGCACGAGGGGACAGGATGGAATTGTCAGATATGAGTATGTACGGGTAGGAAGTCATAAATCTGTAAGTGGGTGTTCAAAGGAGCCACCGAACTGCACTCCTTGAAATAAAATAGAGTATACCATTTGGGTGCATGCGACAGAGACAAGCGACCGAGACAGGCGACACAGACGAGAAACCGAGACTAGTCGTCTTCTGTCTGCCCCCTATAGAATTATATGAAATACATTTGAGAACGCGAGACAGAGACAAAGCGCACGAGACCGCTTTCGGACCAGTAGTGTCTCGCGACAGTCTTAAGCAGCGCGTGTTTTGTGGAGTAAAATACCTGTCCAAAATGTCAGAAATTAAATTCGCTGGCAAGAAGACGAACAATTGGTAGAACTAGTAGCAGAAAATCCACCATTGTTTGATCCAGAGGTCGAGTCGTACGAGGATGGGAATACTCGTGATAACATCTGGAGGGATATTGCTGAGAAATGAAAAAGCACTTTTGTAGTCATATTTCACAGAATATTTGCACGTATTTTCTGAACAAACTCTTATAGAATACTTAGAGAGTTGTGTCACTTTCGCCTGTCGCTTGTCTCGGTCGCAATATGAATTTAGCGAGAGATGTCTCCGTCTCCTGTCTCTGTCGCCTGTCTCGGTCGTTTGTCTCTGTCACGTGCACCCAGATGATACCTTTAGTCCCAAAAACCTTTCTGCCTTTATCTTTATGGTCACCCTAACCACCAACCTCTTTCACAAAGTGAACGCCACTATCACGATCTTGCTCGTAATTATAGTTTTAAAATGTTAAATTTACTCGTAACAATATGATTTGATTATGAATTGTAATTTTAATTATAATATTCTCTTTCATATGAAATAAATAAATTGACGGGCCAGTTCAATAAGGAAACAACTCAAAATTTAAAATTTTAAGAAAACTGAATTTTAAAGATCCATGTTGCTATGAAAAATCCAATTAAACACACAGCGCCTGGTTCACACGACTACGAAAAGGATATTTATTTTTCACCTACTTTACTCCTTGAATATAGGCTACCTTTGTTATATATAAATCATAACACTTGACCTACTGTATAAACAGAAAAAGCAACAAACAAACAAAACAAAGAGAAAAAACTGATCTGAGTCGTGCATAAGAAATTCGTTCACGTGTAAACCTACGCTCACACGGAATCAACCGAAGTCTTCCGAAGGGGACTTAGCGTATGGCAGCTGGTCATTTTTGTAAGACTGAAGATATCAGCCAGAACCTCAATGGGAAGTTTTAAAGTTCTGTAACACCTTGTGAACAATATTACTTTCCGACTATTCGTTTTTTACCTCACATTTAATATGATGTAAATGTAGCCTATTATTATATAATGACTCAGAAGGCCCCTGTATCTTCAACCCTAACGACAAAAATAAAATCATGGATTGCGATGGATGAAGCTTTCACTACAGATGGAAAAACAGTAATGTGCCAAGTATGCGGTAAAAAATTGGGTGCTCTATGAAATCACAACTGGAGAGTCTTACCTATCCTATACCTGCCAGATATTGATATTAAATATTTTCATGATTTTACATATTTTGGTACAAGTGTAAGCAGAATAGTGAGAAAGTGAAAGTGAGCGCAAATAGGAATGGGAGAAAATAGTGAGAAAGGGTTAAGAGAAGTGAATAAGTGACAGCATAAAATTTAGTACTAACATTTGAACGTTGGAACAGTAAATGAATATAAGAGAAAGATGGGAGAAAAGGTCAAAGAACAAATAGGACAAATAATTCAGTATGATAATTTATAGAGATAAATTGAAATTGAGATTTTAGTAAATAATAGTTAGAGGATAAAGGAGGTGTGAAAGTAGTATAGAATATTAGATATATTAGGATTAAGGAACAAATAGAGAATAGCAAATGAAACGTAGGAGAAATACTGAAGGGGCGTTTGACCAAATAACAAAAAAGGTACATAGTGTAATTGGGAGTATTTGTGTAGACGTGTACTGCAAATAATAATGTGTTACTGTAGTATGTTAATGGTGGCACCGGATACAGAAATGTGAGGTACACCATTACATGTAAAGAGGTGTCGTGTCGTGTCGTGTCGTCTCGTGTCGTCTCGTGTCGTGTCGTGTCGTGTCGTGTCGTGTCGTGTCGTGTCGTGTCGTGTCGTATCGTATCGTATCATATCATATATCATATCATATATATTTTGGTACATATTCAGCTTATTTTTCTTACATAAATATGAACATATTTCACACCTTGATATTATATAAAAATCCGGTTCCTAATCATTATGAATAAATCTGAAATTTGAATTTGAAAATATTATTAGTAACTGTATCATTAAAAGAGCCTTATATTCTAGCAGGAACAGTTTTTTTCGATATTACAAATGGTGAACACAAAATACCACAAGCATTTCGGAACTGCTTTTCATAACTCCGAACATTTTACATTGTGAGGAAGCGAAAACGTGTTGATAAGTTTCCCGCTGATGTAAACAAAGAATGAAACGCACGTTAGTGTTATACGAGATGAGGAAAGTTTGTCCACAGTACCAGCAGCAGAGGGGCTGTTACGCGGACGCAAAGTTTGTACATTACGTGCGTAATTCAGACTCTGTGACTCAACTCTCCCCATCCATCTGCCAACTACATAAACAGAGGGATAAAGGGCACTTGCAGTAAGTGCAGTGACACATTATGCAAATTCGGGTCATAATAATGCTTGAGGTGGGGGAGTCTGGGGCAAAACGTCATCACTTCCCTCTAGCTAAATAAAAATTAAAAAAAATTAAGTTAACCTTTTGAAACCATCGTAAAACTACATCCAATTGTAAAAATAAACTCTGACAATACAAAAAATAAATAGATACATGCAAAATGACTGCGCTGTGAACTTACACGTTCTAAATTTTTTTTGGGGGGGCAGCTACACACCTCAAATAGGTACTTTGAAGCTCTATAAAATACAAAGTCAGTCCTGAAAATTGAGTACGGAAAGAAAATGAAACAAAAAATAAGTGTCACCAAGTTACGCGTTTTCCATGTTTCACAGCAATTCAGTTAGTTATCATCAGAGCCGGGTATTTGAATCGCTATTTGTTAAAAGGGCGGAAGTTCAAAAATATAAATTTTACAGAAAAGACAAGAAAAAACTGTCTAGAACATCCACCCTTTTAACATAAATTATAAAATGCTATGTTCAATTTTAACTATTTGTACTGGGTTTTCTAAAGTACTTTAACATAAATTGATGTAAGAGAAAACATTTCAATTAAAAATGAATTTTGAAAAAAAATGTGACATCCGCCCTTTTAACAAATAACGATTGATTATGGAGATCGCGATAATCACGAAATATTAAAATATACGAGTGATTTTTATTTTACTTATAAATTAAGCTGTTATAATAATCTGTAGAAAAATCAACAGCGATAAATTGCGAAATATGATCTTAATAGCGAGATATAAAGAAAATTACGAATTATCACTATTGTGTTGTTTTATAGCGACTTTCAATTGCCAGTAACAATGCAGATTCTGAAAGATTTTGTTCAAGGTACAATTTGATTGATGTTTTAAAAGAATGTTGAAACAAGTGCAATGCTCCAGTTTGGAGATGCTCCGGGTGCTTATTAAGAATATATGAGGTTTCATACTGATAACTATAAGTAAAATGTAATACCGGAATTTAAAAATATAACATTCTCTTTCGTATGAAATAAATCGGCGGGCCAGTTCAAAAAGGAAACAACTCAAAATTTAAAGTTTTGAGAGAACTAAATTTTGAAGATTCATGTTGCTGTGAAAAATTTAATTAACACACTCTAATTTGAAACTTACAGTATATATAAAACATCATTAACAGAATTTGGGGTCCACACCTGCGGAGTAACGGTTAGCGAGTCTGGCCGCGAAACCAGGTGGCCCGGGTTCGATTTTCGGTCGGTGCAAGTTACCTGGTTAAGGTTTTTTTCGAGGCTTTCCCTCAACCCAATATGAGCAAATGCTGGGTAACTTTCGGTGCTGGACCCCAGACACATTTCACCGGCATTATCACCTTCACCTCATTCAGACGCTAAATAACCTAAGATGTTGATAAAGCGTCGTAAAGTAACCTTACTAAAAAACAGAATTTGGAGTAATTTCAACGATCTTTTGATATTTCACAGCACATAAAGCTTTAAAATGCAGGTTGTTCCCCTTTTTAACTGGACTGTCGAAATAATAGGCTATACGAGTAGTTTTCATTGAACAACGGAAATGTTAGTTGTTCAATGTAGCAATTATATTTAGAAAAGTTAAACATCTATTTGACCACACTACTGGAACTGAAACATTTTGTAAATGAATTTGAGGTGTGGTGTTAATGTGAAAAAATATAATACCTGCAAAAATATAAGAAGATAATTCATAATAAAGATTTCCCAGATTCACACAGAATAAAAAATTTATATTTACAACACTGCAATTTTTTTTTTTTAAGTCATACCACACTCTACTAAAGTCCAATAAGCATGTAATATTAATTATGATAGTTGAAAGGAATATTCATATCCAAGAACACTTTTTCAGGGGAGTGCTAGAATTTGTTAATTTACAATTTCTTTGCATTGTATTTTTCTGGCAATAAACAATAATATAATAAATAAATATTAAGTTAGTAGTCCACGTGCACAATAATTAGGCCTATATTGTCCACAAATTCTATCAATGTCAATAAATACCAGATCACTATCTATGGCACAGAACATCTCGTTATTCATCATCTTTTACAATATCCACCTCGCGACAATGGAATTCCTTATCACAAAGTATTAGGGGCTGCAAGACAACAAACATTTTTTAAAAATAGCTTTTGACTGTTGGTCAGCATGCTGGCTTCCAGAGCCGGAGGTCCCGAGTTCGATTCTCGGGCTCGGCACTCGGTGAATTTTTCTTGAAGAAGAAGAATTCCCTGGGTGTCAAGAGTCTGGAAATTTGTGTAAATAATAATAATTATTTATTTATACTGGCAGAGTTAAGGCCATAGGTCTTCTCTTACACTCTACCAGGTCACAAAGTATTCAAGCAGTTAAAATTTTACAGAACAGAATACTAACATGTTACAAAGAGAAATAATAATAGCATAATAAAATGGACACTAAAGAACATGAGAATAATACCATAATAGAAAAAAAGAAAGTAAAATACATTGGAATATAGCAAAAGCAACTCATTTAGTACCAATGGTTAATATGTAAAACGTAAGGAAGAATATAACAAAATGGAATGTAATAAAATAATAAAAAAAGAAAGAAAATTAAATAAAATTCACAATAAAAGGCTATGATAATAAATTCGTCAGCTGATAAAGGGAACAAAAAGGGGAAAGAAATGAAAGAAATATATAGCCTATATTTTTACATAACTATCGCAGAGAAAAGGGCTTATAACTGAAAGGAATCTGACTCTGAAATGTGAGTGCCGGGTTAATATTAATTAACCAATCATCACAAATATAAAAATACATCAGGACTGTCGCTGGGCAGTAACCTGAACACACGTTTCAGCGTCACATTGTTGACAAGTAACTCCATCTGTTAGCACAACCATAAATATAGAGTTAACAACAACAAAATAGCTTAAAGGATAACCTTCTTAGCAATTCACTCTGTCGGCTAAGGCGCTTGCCTGCCGATCCCGAGTTGTGCTCGGGCGCAGGTTCGATTTCCGCTCGGGCTGATTACCTGGTTGGTTTTTTTCCGAGATTTTCTCCAACCGTAAGGCAAATGTCAGGTAATCTATGGCGAATCTTCGGCCTCATCTCGCTACCACCAATTCCATCGACGCTAAATGACCTAGTAGTTGATTCAGCGTCGTTAAATGACCAAGTTAAAAATAACAATAACAATGATAATAGCTGTACTACTATTGTAACGGGATAGCAGGAGACTCACCGTCCTTCTTCTTGCTCTTGGTAAGGCTGAGCTTGAGGGTCTGCGGCTCGGGGCACGCAGGTAGCACCACCCTGCGCCGCACCGCCAGCAGCACAGTGTTGCCGCTGTCCCGCAGCACCTGCACCGCCGTGCCGTACTCCACGTTCTCCAGCGACACGCCATTGGCGCTGATGATCCGATCGTTCACTCTGCAACAAACACCTCCAGCCACTTAGCAACACGATAACTTCCAACTTCTTGTCGGTGTATTGCGCAAGCGCCACAAAGTCCATGGCATGCACGTGTTAAATACTAAATGCCAGTCAGGAGCCGTCCATTTTCGACTTTTCCCTTTACTTCGTCGTAAAATTATGATTTGTTAATTTTTAATTAAGATATAAAATTGTGTTAATCCGTTCTATAGTTGAAAGTAGGAAATTACATGTTCGAATCTCTGAACTTTCACTTAAAAAAATAGTTGGTAACCCGAGATGATAATGATGACGATAACGATGTTTAAAGTGTCATCACTAGGAAACGGATTTATCGGTGTTAAAAAGAGAGATTTAGGACTTATAAATGCAATTGGGACTGCTAGCAATTTATATAGAATTAAAAATTAATAATTTTAATTTTATTAAAAAATTCAATTTTAGGATGTTCGGATCTCTGAACTTTCACTTAAACAATAGTTGGCAACCCGAGATGATAATGATGACGATAACGATGATTAAAGTGTCATCACTAGGAAACGGATTTCTCGGTGTTAAAAAGAGAGATTTATGACTTTATAAAATGCAATTAGGACTTCTAGCAATTTATATAGAAATAAAAATTAATAATTTTAATTTTATTGAAAAATTCAATTTTAGAATGTTCGAATCTCTAAACTTTCACTTAAAAATAGTTGGCAACCCGAGGTGATAATGATGACGATAACGATGATTAAAGTGTCATCGCTAGGAAACGGATTTCTCGGTGTTAAAAAGAGAGATTTATGACTTTATAAAATGCAATTAGGACTTCTAGCAATTTATATAGAATTAAAAATTAATAGTTTTAATTTTATTAAAAAATTCAATTCTAGGATGTTCGAATCTCTAAACTTTCACTTAAAAAATAGTTGGCAACCCGAGATGATAATGATGACGATAACGATAATTAAAGTGTCATCGCTAGGAAACGGATTTATCGGTGCTAAAAAGAGAGATTTAGGACTTATAAATGCAATTAGGACTTCTAGCATTTTATATAAAATTAACAATTAATAATTTTAATTTAAGGTAAAAAAATTCATTTTAGGTAAAATTTATATAAGTTACTTTAGAATTGGTGTTAACAATTAGTGCTAATGAACTGAAGACTCAAATTCTATCAGCGAAAGAGACTGGTTTCTGATTCATCAATTTCATTTCGCAAAACGGAGGTGCATTGTTGCGAAAACTAATTTGTAAGCTCTCGCCTAACCTGTATAACCTACCACCCCTTTTATTATAGAATGGACTTTTCTAAACGAACTTCGGCTCCAGGAAATTAGGTAGAATCTTCTTCCCTGCCCTTCTAAGACTAATATGGAACGAATTTGCCAGACCAGTATTTTTCTGTAAGAGATTTTTTTAAATAGCACTTCTGTAGTTTTTTGGGCATTTTTTTGCAATTTAAGTACTGCTATTTTTATTTTAAATATATGGAAAATATTAAAAAGGCGCTTTTTTAGGCATTTATATGATTTCAGGTCCTATAGAATTTTAAAAGGGGGATCCTGTGTACATGAAACGTAGAGATATTGGAATAACGTACGTCTAGGACGTAGCAAACAAAATAGGTACGGAACTAGAAATCCGTTCCTTAGTCATCAGTAGGGGGCGGATGTTGATGACGTAAATATCTAATTAAAATTATCATTAAAATACCCTTAAACTAATGGAAAAATGACATAGAATTAAAAGGAAATTACATTTAAATATTATTCACAGTACTCCCACTATAACTTCTTAAAAATTAGTCACCTTGTTTCAATGACTGCCCTGCAAATCTCGGATAGAGGAGGCAACTTCCTGGAATTTGGCTAAGATGAAGGAAAAGAACATGCAACAAAATGAAGGTTTTAAGGAAAAACTATAGATTTTAATGAGGGTTTACAATGTGTTTCAATCAGGGATGGTCCATGTCAGTTACTTCATTCTCCATCTCTTTCTCCTTTCGCGCTTCACTTTTGTTACCAGATCTTCCAGACGAGGGAGTGTGAATGATAAAACAAATTGTGGGCGCAGCGTGCATTCTTGCAATCTTTGTGTTACAAATACTGTCTACTACAGTAGACATCCCTTCCGAACTATGTTGAGGACACAACGTCCTGTCCAGGACATGGTGAAAGTTTCCCCCCTTCCAAACAAATTCTAAAGACACCCTTGTACCGACAAAAGACCAATAGCGCTCAAAGTTCTCACTTAAACTAAGCTGTTGTCAAGCATTTTATATTACTTCCGTTGTGTGAAGTGAAGCCTTCAGTGGAATGAGGGATGGCCTTTAGAGTCTATAAAACTCAAACTTCACTGTTATTCACTTATTCAGTAGGTAATTTTACTACTGACCCATTTGGTTAGAAAATGATTTAACAGACTTATCGGTAAAGAAGAAAGTAAAATGCATTCCAAATGATTTGAAAGTTCTTCAAAATACAGTAGAACTTGGTTATAACGACATCCAAGGGACCTTGAAAATTATGTTGTTATAAACGAATGTCGTAGTAACCGAGATTCATATTATCAGTCTAGTGAGGTGGAAAATGAAAAATAATAAACATAATTAGGCTTATTTTAGATTTATGCATTCACTTTTAAGCATACCATGAACACAAAATACATGTACAATTATAAATACAGTGTTCTGTATTAAAACAGTTTGTTCATTACTCACCAAACTTATTTACTGAGGAGTGAAGTAATCAGTCATTTTACTCTGTTGTCTCCTACTTGCCCAATATACACTTTCTAAATTAAATTCTATGTTCATTATTTCAGTTGCAATTTCACTGCTCCCCCCCCCCCAGCTTCATAGAACATGTTCACAATTCTAATGGCTTGTATAGTGTCAATCACATCTTTTAGCGGCCATACTGCGTTAAAGTGCATGCACTTAGTGAAAACTTCCTGTCGAAACTGACCGCATGCAGGTACCATTAATACCGCATGAATTCGGGCAGGTTACAATGGGATGGGGAATCTGCCAGCATTCCAGAGGTCTATAATAGAAGGGGACAGTAAAAGATTTGCCAGATTTCAGAAAAATATTTCTTAAAATACTTTGGTTCTTAGAAAATTGTATTCCTAATTGATGTTGATAATGACGTTATATGCGAGGTAGACGCATATACGTTTGTCGTATTAAGCAAGGTAGAAAAGCATATGAAGAGTTCACGGGAAAAACGATGAATGTCACAGTTTTCTTAAGGTTAATGTCATTATCCAATTCAATGGATCACTGCGAAATTTAATGTTGTTCTTATGAAAAATGGTAAAAAGGAGAATTACCACCACGAATACAGTAATCCTTTCCTTTATTTTGTATAGAAACAGCACTACATCTTGCAGTTATAGACTCAATGAGATCATTATCTAATCCTTAACAGAAATGTGACATTCATCGTTTTTCCCGCGAACTCTTCATATGTCTTATGGGGAATTAGTTGGGACCACAGAATATTTGACGTTATAGGCGAGGTGTCGCACAAAACGAGGTCGCTATAACCAAGTTCTACTGTATTAAAAATTACCAAAAAATGCCGGAAAAACTGCAGGGTGTTTAAAAAATACGGGACATAATTTCAGATATGTATTTCCCACATGTAGACAATCAAAATAGTTCATTACAACATGTGTCCGGAAATGCTTTATTTCCGAGTTATGGCCTTCACAACATTGAAATTCACCGGAACGTTTTTCTTTCCGCAGGTCGTTGCCGTCAAAGGAGACATTAAAAGGGCACTCTGACAGTTCATTCCGAGGCGAAGGTTACATTCAGTGTTGTGTAGGCGTTAGACTGTGCGACATGTATTCAAATCAAGAGCTGGCAGAGATACACTTCATGTACGGTAAGGCGGACGGCAATGCTGCGCTGGCTCGTCGTTTGTACCAGGAGAGGTACCCACAGCGACAATGTCCAGATCGAAAGACATTTGTACGTCTCCATTACCGTCTATGCGAGTATGGAAAATTGAACTCTCCTGGTTTGGGAAGGGGACGACCAAGATCTACAACTCCAGAAGTACAGGAGGAGATTCTGGAGGCTGTGAACATGACTCCTTCTATCAGCACACGAAGGGTAGCGTTGCAAGTCAATGTTCCTCATACGACTGTCTGGAGACTGTTGAAAGAGTACGTATCAATTGTATCCTTATCATTTGCAACGTGTACAGGACCTGTCACCAGCAGATTACCTTGCACGAGTTAGGTTCTGTCAGTGGTTCTTGCAGCAGTGTGGTGTAAATCCGAACTTTCCTGCCTTAGTATTATTTACAGATGAAGCACAGTTCACACGAGATGGCATAACAAATTTCCACAATCAGCATGTATGGGCGTATGAAAACCCACGTGCAACTGTTCCATCTCATCACCAGGTGCGGTTCTCCCTCAACATGTGGGCCGGTATCATTGATGATCGATTAGTTGGACCCCATGTACTTGTAAACAGACTTACGGGGCAGGCGTACACAAACTTCCTGGAAAACACCATACCTCATGTTTTAGAAGACACTCCACTGATCAATCGTCAACACATTCACTTCTTGCATGATGGCGCTCCTCCACACTTCAGTCGTACGGCTCGCCGGTACTTGGATCGAAGGTTTCCTGATCGATGGATAGGTAGAGGTGGCCCAATTGCTTGGCCTCCACGTTCACCTGATCTGAACCCTCTCGATTTCTATTTGTGGGGCCATTTAAAATCATTGGTTTATTCGTCTCCGGTGCCTGATTTGGAATCCCTTCTGAATCGAATTGTGGCATGTTCTGAGGACATACGCAATACTCCTGGAGTTTGGGATCGTGTTCGCAGGTCAATGAGACATCGATGTGAGGTCTGTATTCAAGCAGGAGGTGGACATTTTGAACATCTTCTGTAATGACAACGACCTGAGGAAAGAAAAACGTTCCGGTGAATTTCAATGTTGTGAAGGCCATAACTCGGAAATGAAGCATTTCCGGACACATGTTGTAATGAACTATTTAGATTGTCTACATGTGGGAAATACATACCTGAAATTATGCCCCGTATTTTTGAAACACCCTGTATAAAAATGGCCTATTTGTTAGAAAACGTCAAAAATGCAATATAAGAAATTACTTTTTTACGCTGATATTAACATAGAAAGGATTTGTATAATTAATAGGCATCGTCCTAATGTGAAAAATAAGAAGATGACTTTTCATCAACATCCGCCCCCTAGTCATCAGTCATCATAATACACGAATGAATGACAAAATAAATAAATAAACAACAAATAACACGTAAAGAATATACATTTCAAAGCGTTAAAACACTTTATAACAAAAGGTGACGTCTATCTTCTGTAATCACTGTGGCTCAAAAGGGTTAAAATGGGCGACAGAAAAGCGTGACGGTGGAAGGGAACGCCTCTCGACCGCTTGCGCCGCGCAGCTCTCCATTGTTCTCAGGACGAGGCAGGGCTGAGCATACATCACGAGAGCGAGCGCCCTCGAACCCCACTGGAGGGATTTTAAATTTAAAACCACTTCATTGCAGATCCGGGCGGGCGAGGGGCTCATTACGTTTAATTAAGGGTGATCATTTATGGCAGGGCACAGTCATTCGCACGCAGCACTACGAGGGTGTGCAGGGTGAAAACTTTAATTATTTTCTCCCCATCCCCCGCGCCGTGGCGTGATAGTTCCTAATTATTGCGTCATGGTGGCGCGCTCAACTAGCGCTCCACGCGATGGTGCTTGGAAGCAACAGCCAGAATCTCCGCTTTTATTTCTTTGCAGTCGAATTAAAATACTTCTTCAGCTAGGTTGTGGCTGGATTATAAAAACACGGCACGGTGTGTAGTGATACAACACTTCTTAAATCTCCTCGTCTTCACGTAATTTTTTTATATCTTCCTCTATCTTCGCTTACTCTTCTTCGTCATTATAATCAGCTTTAAAGTACATCTACACGGTTCAATTTTCCATGCGCGTAAGCATGCAATCTGGGGAGAATACTGAAAGAATCGAGCTGAAAACGCACGTTCAATTAAGATGTATGTAGATTTTGTGTCTATATGGAACGCCGTGTTCAACATCGTCTTCACTGTGTATATATACAGAGTGATTCACGAGGATTTACTACCACTTACGGAACATATTTCCGAAGACATTTTGCGCAAAATATGTCGTATAAACATGGGTCCTATTCTCAATATTTTCAGAGTTACACTAATTTGAAATTGTTTGTAAAATACCTTTTTTTCTTTAGTTTTAACAGTAAAAGAATATTACAGACAGAGAATGAACTATTCAGAAGTATCATTTTTACCTTATTCCATTCCATCTTATTCCATCCAATTCCATCCTATCTCATTCTACCGTATCCCATCCATTCTGTCCTACTGTAGGATATACCGTGTTATTCTATCCTTTCCCACCATATCCCATTCTACCGCCCCATGCTATTCTACCGTATTATACCCCATCCTATTCTACTCCATCCTGTCTTATTCTACCCTATTCCACCTTATCCTATTCTACTCCATCCTATCCTATTCTGCCCTCTTCCATTAAATTTTATTGCAGGCTACCTTATTCCATCCCATCCTATTGCATCCTATTCCATTAAATCCTATTCTATTCCATCCTATCTTATTGCAGGCTACCTTAATCCATCCCATCCTATCCTATTCTACCCTATCCTACTCCATCCTATTCTGTTCTACTCTCTTCCATCTCATTTTGTTGTAGGCTACCTTATTCCATCCCATCCTATTTTACTCCATTCTATCCTATTCTACCCTATTCCATCCCATCCTATTGCACCCTATTCCATATCCTATTCTACTCCATCCTATCCTATTCTACCCAATTCCATCCCATCCTATTGTAGGCTACCTTATTCCATCCCGTCCTATTGCACCCTATTCCATCTCATCCTATTCTACTCCATCCTATCCTATTCTACCCTATTCCATCCCATCCTATTGTAGGCTACCTTATTCCATCCCATCCTATTGCACCCTAGTCCATCCCATCCTATTCTACTCCATCCTATCCTATTATACCCTATTCCATCCCATCCTATCCTATTGTAGACTAACTTATTCCATCCCATCTTATTGCACCCTATTCCATCCCATCCTATTCTACTCCATCCTATCCTATTCTACCCTATTCCATCCCATCCTACCCTATTGTAGACTACCTTATTCCATCCCATCCTATTGCACCCTATTCTATCTCAACCTAGTCTACTCCATCCTATCCTATTCTACCCTATTCCATCCCATCCTATCCTATTGTAGACTACCTTATTCCATCCCATCCTATTGCACCCTATTCCATCCCATCCTATTCTACTCCATCCTATCCTATTCTACCCTATTCCATCCCATCCTATCCTATTGTAGACTACCTTATTCCATCCCATCCTATTGCACCCTATTCCATCCCATCCTATTGCACCCTATTCCATCCCATCCTATTCTACTCCATCCTATCCTATTCTACCCTATTCCATCCCATCCTACCCTATTGTAGACTACCTTATTCCATCCCATCCTATTGCACCCTATTCCATCCTATCCTATTCTACCTTATTCCATCCCATCCTATTGTAGGCTACCTTATTCCATTCCATCTTATTGCACCCTATTCCATCCCATCCTATTCTACTCCATCCTATCCTATTCTACCCTATTCCATACCATCCTATTGTAGGCTACCTTATTCCATCCCATCTTATTGCACCCTATTCCATCCCATCCTACTCCATCCCAACCCTTCTTCCCTATCTACCGTATCTCATTTAATCTCATTCTACCGTATCCCATCCCAGCCTATCCTGTTCTATCTATCCTATGCTATCCTATTCTATACTATCTAGTTTATTCAAACCTTCATCTACTCTCCCCATTCCTCCTTAACTAATATCATATCCTTCCTATAAGAACTTACTATACCATCCTACCCTATCTTCCCTTTTTCTGCCACATTCCATTATAACCTGATTTAGCTAGTCGTCACAACAGCAGACACAGGCGCGGTCTTGAACACGAAAGGTGTCAAATTCTGCGTCGTAACTTACAAAACGTGTTTGGTTCTACACAATCTCCTGTCAAGTAGCTGCCTGGAAGAGCGATGCTGCTCAGACACCTGCTACCTGATATCGCGCCGTTTCGCGCACTGAATTTCACAGGATATGCCTCGTTCTCTCTAACAAGGAACCCTCATCCAAATGAGGCGCTCAGAATACAAGTGGTGCAAGTCCAAAAATTAAACATTAGCTACTTTAAGGTTTAATAGCTGCACAGTGTAAGATCTTTCTAAACTAATAATAAAATGAATCTATTATTTAATGGTTTGGCAGTACATGGTAGCACTTTACCAGAACACTGAAACATATTGATATTTTCTCAGAAGATGAGTGAAGCAAGTCCTATGTTTATGAAAGTTTGAAATAGAAAAGAAAAATAATTGGCTTCTTTTTAGTGCAGTAAATTTCAGTTCACTACGATAATGTAACGAAGTCTTTCTGAAAGCGGGGGGGGGGGGGGGAGATAGCATTCTTTTTAGTACGATAGATAAATTTCACTTCACTGTATACGAAAGTCTGAAATCAAAAAAAAAAAAAATAATAATAACTGGCTTCCTTTTAGTGCAGTTAATTTCAGTTCACTACGATAATGTAACGAAAGTCTTTCTGAAAGCGGGGGGGGGGGAGATAGCGTTCTTTTTAGTACGATAGATAAATTTCACTTCACTGTATACGAAAGTCTGAAATCGAAAAAAAAAAAATAATAATAATAACTGGCTTCCTTTTAGTGCAGTTAATTTCAGTTCACTACAATAATGTAACGAAAGTCTTTCTGAAAGCCGGGGGGGGGGGGGAGATAGCGTTCTTTTTAGCACGGTAGATAAATTTCACTTCACTAGATACGAAAGTTTGAAATCGAAAAAAAAAAAAAAAAAAATAATAATAATAATAATAATAATAATAATAATAATAATAATAATAATAACTGGCTTCCTTTTAGTGCAGTTAATTTCAGTTCACTACAATAATGTAACGAAAGTCTTTCTGAAAGCCGGGGGGGGGGGGAGATAGCGTTCTTTTTAGCACGGTAGATAAATTTCACTTCACTAGATACGAAAGTTTGAAATCGAAAAAAAAAATAATAATAATAATAATAATAATAATAATAACTGGCTTCCTTTTAGTGCAGTTAATTTCAGTTCACTACGATAATGTAACGAAGTCTTTCTGAAAGCGGGGGAGGGGGGAGATAGCATTCTTTTTAGTACGATAGATAAATTTCACTTCACTGTATACGAAAGTCTGAAATCGAAAAAAAAAATAAATAATAATAATAACTGGCTTCCTTTTAGTGCAGTTAATTTCAGTTCACTACAATAATGTAACGAAAGTCTTTCTGAAAGCCGGGGGGGGGGGGGGAGATAGCGTTCTTTTTAGTACGGTAGATAAATTTCACTTCACTAGATACGAAAGTTTGAAATCGAAAAAAAAAATAAATAAAAAAATAATAATAACAATAATAATAATAATAATAATAATAATAATAACTGGCTTCCTTTTAGTGCAGTTAATTTCAGTTCACTACGATAATGTAACAAAAGTCTTTCTGAAAGCGGGGGGGGGGGGGAGATAGCGTTCTTTTTAGTACGATAGATAAATTTCACTTCACTATATACGAAAGTCTGAAATCGAAAAAAAAATAAAATAAAATAATAATAATAATAATAATAATAATAATAATAACTGGCTTCCTTTTAGTGCAGTTAATTTCAGTTCACTACAATAATGTAACGAAAGTCTTTCTGAAAGCGGGGGAGGGGGGAAATAGCGTTCTTTTTAGTACGGTAGATAAATTTCATTTCACTATATACGAAAGTTTGAAATCGAAAAAAAAAAATAAATAATAATAATAATAATAATACTAACCGGCTTCCTTTTAGTGCAGTAAATTTCAGTTCACTACGATAATGTAACGAAAGTCTTTCTGAAAGCGGGGGGGGGGGAGATAGGGTTCTTTTTAGTACGGTAGATAAATTTCATTTCACTATATACGAAAGTTTGAAATCGAAAAAAAAATAACATAATAATAATAATAATAATAATAATAATAATAATAATAATAATAATAATAATAATAATAATAATAATAATAATAACCGGCTTCCTTTTAATTTCTGTTCACTACGATAATTTAACGAAGTCTTTCTTTAAGCGACCAAAATTTTTCCTTTCAGGACAGTAGATTCCTGTTCATTACAACAATACAGCGAAAGTCTTTCCGAAAGCGACCAAAAATGTTTCTTCTTTGCAGCGCACCAAATTTAAGTGCAATGCTATAATAGAACGAAAGTCTCGACAATTTACGCATCAAACCTGCGGAAACAAACTTAGAAAATAGTCGTTCTAGCTTTCTTTTATAGAGCACTTCCTTTATTTTTCGTTTAGAAAGTCTGCGATAACGTCAAACGAAATGAGCGTTGACACTAATCTCCCCGCGAATCTCAGCCAAAATGTTATATACACACGGCGACGTTCTACCAAGCAACATTTTCTCCAGTCTCTTACCACCCACAAAGACGTGAACGGCAGTCGCTTGTAGCTCGTATTACGATGTTCTTGTTAATTTATGTCACAGATTTCGCATGCTGCATGTCATCTTGGTTTGTCTTTTACTATAATGCCCTCCTACGTTACCCTATACGCCGGTAATCCAATTTGTGAGTAGATCATAAACTTGTTTAGAAACCTTAAAGCATCAATTTATTACTCCCAGTAATGTCATGTCTTCTTGTTCTCATTCTATCCCGTCTTCACTTTCATTTTATCTCATTTTTATTTTCTTGACCTCTCATATTCTTCACAATCGTTACATTCTTCTTTCTCTTCAGCAATAGTAATATGCGTTACAAGAGCGGTATGTTGAAGTTTTCATGTTCGAGGAAAAGTTTGAAAAAGCGAAACGTAGTTGAGCTTTTTTAATTTTCGAGAATTGAAAGAAAACATACCGCTCGTGTATCGTACATTATTTTGTGCGAAGATCGTTTATTACATACCTGAAAGACGAATTTCTAATTAGTTGCAATGAAATCTCCATCTTGGTTCCTGTTCAATGACGGCAAATTTGCAAAACAAAAATATCTATCTTCAACACTGTTGCTTTAAAATGTTTTCTGTGTTTACTATACTCCAGCAGGCCGTATATACGTCTGTCTTTTTTTTCCCTCCCAGTCTATAAATGCGAACTTAAAACAAACGGTAAGGTTATATAATGATTTACTTTTCATTTTAATATTTTAACAATATTATTTATATAACATATCGCAGTAATAACATCGGCATCTGGAATCTTGTTGATTTTTTCACGGCTTCCTTAATGTTACTTGCATCACGAATGCAATAACATTAGTGGAGTTGTAGAGTTTACTTAATTTTTGCAAATATTTAAAAACAATAATTAACAGTGCAATTTAGGTGAAAATGCAGTGGTAAGTTTCCAATTTATAATTATTACTATATTGAACGTCTCTAAAAATAATATGTTAAAAGCCTAAAGCAGTAAAATGAATATGTCACTTAAGCGGTAAGAAGAGGGAAATTGTTATGTGTGTTAGGTTGGGAATACTGAATGTGGAATTTTACACTTTCCGCGGATTGGTTTTGTGCGGAAACCAAGCAAATACGCAATATCTCGCACAACCGTCATTTTCGTAATTATATTAATTATATCAAGACCGTATCTATACTACTAATAAAATATGAAACCTTTTTTTTTTTTTTTTTTTGTAATTTACGCTTTTTCAAAAATAATTGGTGTCAACATGTATAATTAAGACCAATAATCGCATTTTTTTTTTTTAATTTTTATCTGTATATCTTGTCTGTCTGTCTGTCTGGATTTTGTTACCTTTTCACGCGACAAAGGTTGAACCGATTTATATGAACATTGGAATATAAATTAAGTTTGTTCTAACTTAGATTTTAAGCCATCGGCGTGGCTCAGTCGGTTAAGGCGCTTGCCTGCCGGTCTGAAGTTGCATTCGGGCGCGAGTTCGATGCCCGCTTGAGCTGATTACCTGGTTGGATTTTTTCCCGAGGTTTTCCCCAACCGTAATGTGAATGCAAGGTAATCTATGGCGAATCCTCGGCCTCATCTCGCCAAATATCATCTCGTTATCAGCAATCTCACCAACGCTAAATAACCTAGTAGTTGATACAGAGTCGTTAAATAACCAACTAAAATTTAAAAAATAATAATAAAAACTTAGATTTTAGGTTATATGGGATTCGAAATAATTCATTTGAAAGGGGGATTATAAGGGACCCTGAATTAAATAAATCGAAATATCTCGCTTATTATTGATTTTATGGAAAATATTGTGGCTCCCTATCAGCACAGCATGGCGCGTCCTCAGGTTGCGGATAGAGGAGACGGCCTCCAGATATGCGGGGCAGCTGCGAATATATTGAATAAGCAGTCGTAGACAGCCGATAAGGGGTGGTCCTCCAGCTTGGGGGTTGGGTGAAGGGCTAACAACCCATCACCGTAAAAAAAACAGCTCGGAATGGGACTGATTCTCTGGTACGAGCACAGCAAAGGAATATTAATCTTGCCCAGGATAAGGACCGATGGCGGACTTATGTGAAGGCGGCAATGAACTAGTTTTCAAAAAAATATATTTTTTTTCTAATATCTACTTTACCGAAGAAAAACAGAAAATGTCATATTTTAAGTAGTTTAATGTGACAAAATCTTTTCTAAATTTTCAATTTAACTTTTCTCAAAATGCACTTTTCCGAGTTACGTCCTTATTCCAACAAACTCCTTAATTATGATGGAGGAGTGAGTCCGAGGTTCAATGCCGAAAGTTACCAAGCAATTCTGCTTCAACTGTTTGAGGGAAAGCCTCGGGAAAAAATTCAATCAGGTACCTTGTTCCTACCAAGGATTTGAACTCAGACCCGTTTGTTTCACGGTCAAACATGCTAACCGTTACTCCAGAGCGATGGACATCATTTTCTTCACCATCTTCTTTACAGATATAATTCGTATCATCTATCTCCCAATTAATGGATACCATCTTCACAAAGTCATAGGCCTAATTTTATTATTTCCTAATTCATAATCAGCATTATGTGTTTCTCCATTGCATCATATTTTCCTTTTCGTTAGCGCACCGTATTTTTTCTTTTCTCATCATCTTAGTATAGTTATTTCTTCTTCCTCCTACTCTGTAACAGTTAGGTACCGGGACATACAAGGATGCATTTTAACATCTTTATCATTTTCATTATTATTATTATTATTATTATTATTATTATTATTATTATTACCATTATTATTATCATTATCATCGTTTCATTATCATTATCAACGTTATCATTGTCATTATCATCATTATCATCGTCATCAATGTCATTGTCATCACCATCATTGTCGTCACCGTCATTATCATTATTATTATTATTATTACCATCACTATCATTATCACCATTAGTATTATCATTATTATCACCATCATTAACATCATTATCATCCTCATCATTATCATTATCGTCATCATTGTCATTATTATTATTATTATTATTATTATTACCATTATTATTATCATTATCATCGTTTCATTATCATTATCAACGTTATCATTGTCATTATCATCATTATCATCGTCATCAATGTCATTGTCATCACCATCATTGTCGTCACCGTCATTATCATTATTATTATTATTACCATCACTATCATTATCACCATTAGTATTATCATTATTATCACCATCATTAACATCATTATCATCCTCATCATTATCATTATCGTCATCATTGTCATTATTATTATTATTATTATTATTATTATTATTATTATTACTCGGGAAGAAATTAAACACAGAATAAATATGGGAAATGCCTGTTATTATTCGGTTGAGAAGCTTTTATCATCCAGTCTGCTGCCAAAAAATCTGAAAGTTAGAATTTATAAAACAGTTATATTACCGGTTCTTCTTTATGGTTGTGAAACTTGGACTCTCACTTTGAGAGAGGAACATAGGTTAAAGGTGTTTGAGAACAAGGTGCTTAGGAAAATATTTGGGGCTAAGCGGGATGAAGTTACAGGAGAGTGGAGAAAGTTACACAACACAGAACTGCACGCATTGTATCCTTCACCTGACATAATTAGGAACATTAAATCCAGACGTTTGAGATGGGCAGGGCATGTAGCACGTATGGGCGAATCCAGAAATGCATTTAGAGTGTTAGTTGGGAGGCCGGAGGGAAAAAGACCTTTGGGGAGGCCGAGACGTAGATGGGAGGATAATATTAAAATGGATTTGAGGGAGGTGGGGTATGATGGTAGAGAGTGGATTATTCTTGCTCAGGATAGGGACCAATGGCGGGCTTATTGAAGGGCGGCAATGAACCTCCGGGTTCCTCAAAAGCCAGTAAGTAAGTAGGTAAGTAAGTATTATTATTATTATTATCATTATTATTGACGTAAGGTTGTAATCTGTATTTTCCAATATCTCTAATGGTTGGAATCCAGCTGATGTTCACGCACCAATAATGTGGAATGGTAACATGAGTATTTTAAGCCCCACGCGTTTAGTAATGCTATAATCAAATGAATGGTCTGGCACACACAGTGACAAATCACAGCAGTGGAAATGGCGCTGGTAGCAAATTCGTGCAGCAGAGTCGTACGTAATACCTTAAACAGCTCTGTAGGTGAATTAGTAGGCAGGCTCCTTCTGGAAGGACGGGACGTGCGTGCTCATGTTGACGCAGTAATTCATCGCTGTCGAGGGGCCGGCGGGCCGCAATAATGAGATGATCTCAAAACCACGACACGCATACAAAAACCAAACCGCCATTAACGGGTGAGGGGCAGATCCACCAGGAATCCCAATATCCGCAACTCAACCAATTGTCGGGACACGATATTAAAACGCCTCCCCCTGCCACTTTGACGTCATTGATGGGAAACAAGTGAGCGTGGAAGGACATTCCTTGCGTTGTGAAAAAAGGGCATTAATTTTTAAGAATTTCAGATAGGCCTATCACTAATAACTGAGGACTGATATTCTACAGTCCATGAGGATTTACTTGTCTAGTCCCGTTTAGAAAGAGAGAGAATGCTCACCATCTCTTTCTACCCTCATTTATGATGGTCGACACTCCTTCAAACGACCACGAGTTACCAGTGGCGGCATTCTCTTCCTCTTCAAATTCTGACTCCACTTCGCCAGAAAGTTCGTCCGTGTCGTCCAAATTGATTACGAACGAATAATAAATTTCCATCTACAAGTCCATCCTTCGCCCAATGAAAATTTTCAACTTTTTCTATGCGTTCACAGGCCTTCCTCCAATTTTCTTTCGTCACTTTTGCAAGTGCGCTCATTTTTAACCTGTTACACACGTTTTTTAAGAGTTCTGTTCGGGCGTTTCTTTCCTGGAGTTCGCAGCACACTTCCACTTCCGCTTCCGCTTTCTAGCGCTTCCTTTTGTTTGTTTGTTTGTTTTTTTTTTTTTTTCTATTTTAATCCTGTTAACACCACGAGATGATATACCTGTCGCTGCAGCAGTACTTTCGATAAAACTCGGCACAGATATTGTTTGTTTTCCGACTTTGAGTGCCTCATATTCTCCAGTAAAGAATTTATGTGCATTAATAACCATGTTCATACCGTCAGACTTCAAGGCTTTCCCGCGTTTTCCCATATTGCCTACCATTATTATTAAATACAAGAGCACAACACTCATTACAATATTTAAGGTAACAGTGAAAACATGTATCTCCGAAAACATTTTAATTTGTGAATTATATTATATTAAATTGGTACAACAAGATACAAACTCGTCCACACCTGTGGAGTAACGGTCAGCGCGTCTGGCCGCGAAACCAGGTGGCCCGGGTTCGAACCCCGGTCGGGGCAAGTTACCTGGTTGAGGTTTTTTTCGAGGTTTTCCCTCAACCCAATACGAGCAAATGCTGGGTAACTTTCGGTGGTGGACCCCGGACTCATTTCACCGGCATTATCACTTTCATTTCATTCAGACGCTAAATAACCTGAGATGTTGTTACAGCGTCGTAAAATAACTCAATAAAAAAAAAGATACAAACTCACTTCACTATTCACAAAATACTACTAACTAATGAACTCGAACAACACCGAGCCGCCACTGAGAGATCCACTAATTGGGTTTGCAAAAGTGTGAAGGGAGAAGGGAGGAGAAAGGGCATTCCAAGAATTGTACAAAAGGAAACTCTTGCCCGTCACATCTGGTGGCAGTCGATAGACAAGGACCTCAGACAAGGACAGTAGAAATCACGCCAACTTAATCCTCATGCACTGTAAATGTGCTAAGTGCCAAAAACGACTTTCTGAGATATTGATGAAAAAAAACACTGCACAATGCTTGTTGACATATTTACAACACAGACTTTTGGCGCACGAATGAATCACATACAGTTGAGCTACGACAAAGACAATTTAGTATGATATTCTCATATGGATTTCCTTCCTTAGATTCAATAAAATTAAATTTGAAAAAATTAGCAAATTAAAGAAGCAACAGATACGTTTCTTTTTTAGTCTAACTTAAAAAATACCAAATAATTCACAAAGATAATGGACTTTTTTTTTTAGAAAAACTACTGATACCTACTGGAGAGTGGTCCTATTATTCAATGAACAACGGTTTGATTCCAGGCGTTGATTCAGGGATAAGAATCTCCGAATCTGTGGCTCTACGAACCCATAGCTACTTCTTAAGATTTTTTCCTCCAATACAGAGTGGAAGTGAAATAACCCTGCAGATTTTTAGAGCGAATAGCTCATGTTATATGTAACAAAAAACTGTAATAGCATATTGGTGAAAAACTCATCGTTATGTCAGAAAAAAAACCCAAATGTTTAACATACTCTTATTCAGTAACTATTGCAAATTGGATCGTGACTTTTGTCCATATCGATAGAAAATCTAATAAGAAATCATTTATCTCTCTGTCGTATTTCAATAACGTGGATGGTTTTCGTGTAAATTTAATTTAAAAACCACTAATTTTAAACAGCTGCTTGTCTATGCGGTTGACGTGAATATGTTAGGAGAAAATCCACAAACGATTAGGAAAAACACGGGAATTTTACTGGAAACAAGTAAAGAGATAGGTTTGGAAGTAAATCCCGAAAAGACAAAGTATATGATTATGTCTCGTGACGAGAATATTGTACGAAATGGAAATATAAAAATTGGAAATTTATCTTTCGAAGAGGTGGAGAAGTTCAAATATCTGGGAACAACAGTAACAAATATAAATGACATTCGGGAGGAAATTAAACGCAGAATAAATATGGGAAATGACTGTTATTATTCGGTTGAGAAGCTTTTGTCATCTAGTCTACTGTCAAAAAATCTGAAAGTTAGAATTTATAAAACAGTTATATTACCGGTTGTTCTTTATGGTTGTGAAACTTGGACTCTCACTTTGAGAGAGGAACACAGATTAAGGGTGTTTGAGAATAAGGTGCTTAGGAAAATATTTGGGGCTAAGAGGGATGAAGTTACAGGAGAATGGAGAAAGTTACACGACACAGAACTGCAATCATTGTATTCTTCACCTGATATTAGGAACATTAAATCCAGATGTTTGAGATGGACAGGGCATGTTGCACGTATGGGCGAATCCACAAATGCATATAGAGTGTTAGTTGGGAGGCCGGAGGGAAAAAGATCTTTAGGGAGGCCGAGACGTAGATGGGAAGATAATATTAAAATGGATTTGAGGGAGGTGGGATATGATGATAGAGAATGGATTAATCTTGCACAGGATAGGGACCAATGGCGGGCTTATGTGAGGGCGGCAATGAACCTCAGAGTTCCTTAAAAGCCAGTAAGTAAGTACGACTAAGGGTAACCCGTTCAATTCCGAACCCTCTCTGTTATCCTGGACTTTCCTAATGGCATACTCTAGAGCAAAGTTAAAAAGTAAAGGTGATAGTGCATCTCCTTGCTTTAGCCCGCAGTGAATTGGAAACGCATCTGACAGATTATTATTATTATTATTATTATTATTATTATGATTATGTTATGCTGCAGAAATGTTATTTCCAATTAATCGATTATTTTTTGTACTCATGGCTGTCTTAGTCATCGCCGCTAAGACGTTCAGGGCATGAAGCGGCACATTTAAAATATTCATAACGCGCTTTCATGAATGGAATCTCCGCTAATGGGTTCTCAGAACAAGAATTTGTGGCGCATTCTTCATTGACTTACAAAACTTGCTGCACAATTACATTCGGAATTCCTTATTCTTCCCGTCTTGTTAGGCTGCATTTCCACACAGAAAGTCTTCCTCCCTTCTTCATTTGTGTGGCTTTTCAGAGCTTCCCATCCCTCGCTCTCTCGCTTGTTCTACATTCCTTTCAAATGCTGCGTATGGGACAAGATTGTTCCATTCATCTGTTCGTTGGATCATCCATTCTCCATCGTTCTGGATAGCACATCGCTTCCTGGTCGCCTGGATTCCTTCTCTGGTCCAAGGCCACCTACAACCACGTCTCCGCATATTTTCCGTACTCTCTTCATGGGAAAAAAAATGAAGTTTATCCCCCTATATAAGGTATTTCACTTTTATTAGGAGTTGACAAATTTTCTCTGGTAGATTCTTATAAATTTTAATCGCTATCATCACAATCATCATTATCATCTGCTACGTAGTAGTAGTAGTAGTAGTAGTAGTAGTAGTAGTAGTAGTAGTAGTAGTATTGTCAGACCATCGGATCTATGCCCCTTCAGCGCTGTCGTCGTTCTTGAAAAAGTTAACGCCTCTACTCACCCCATTCCACCCGTTTCTCTCCCACTACATCAAACAGCAGGCCACGAACCTTGACGAATAGTGATGTTGCCAAACTTCCGTCAAACAGTGTCATGTCTCTTGAATATTGCTTATAATACTGTAAGGTTAATTATTACTTATTCATAATTTAATTTAAGTAGGTCTAATGACGCTGATTGACTTATGCAAAATGCTATTACTTGCTTAATAATATTTCTTTCACTCTCCGTGCTACAGTATTCATGTTGAGTTGACGACACTGGACTGCAAGTGCAAATAAACTGTCCCGCAAGAAGGCTCAAAATTGTGAGTAGTGGGGGAGAGAAAGAGAGAGGGATAGAAAAGAGAGAAATAAGAATACAGAGAGAGAAATGAATTGCCGAGGCTGAAAAGGAATTAAGGTTCAGTTCGCATATCTTACGGGGGCACAGAACCGATGGTCGGACTATAGTAGCAGTAGCAGTAGCAGTAGCAGTAGCAGTAGTAGTAGTAGTAGTAGTAGTAATAGTAGTAGTAGCAGCTGATGGTCGTGGTGGTGGTCGTAGTGGTGGTGGTAGTGTTGGTGGTGATAGTGGTAGTGGTACTAATGGTAGTAGTAGTAGTAGTAGTAGTAGTAGTAGTAGCAGCAGCAGCAGCAGCAGTAGTGGTGGTGGTAGTGGTACTAATGGTAGTAATAGTCGTAATAGTAGTAGTAGTAGTAGTAGTAGTAGCAGCAGCAGCAGTAGTGGTGGTGGTAGTGGAGGTGGTAGTCTTAGTGGTAATATTAGTGGTACTGGTGGTGGTACTAACAGTGACTTAGGAATATATTAATATTATATTATTTGTAATAGTGATGGTTAGGGAACGGTTTTCTAGCTCCGTACCCATTTTATTTGCCCTAGACGTATGTTATTAAGATATCTCTAGGTTTCGTGTACACAGGATTCCCCTGTTAAAATTCTATCCCTACTTAGAACGCCTAAATGAACCATAAACTCCTATAAATGTCTAAAAACTAAGTTTGTGTCTGAAAAGCTCCTTTTTAGAATTTTTCGTATATTTAAAATAAAAATACCTTCACTAAAAATGTAAAAATGATCAAAAAATAAAAAATGCTGTTTAAAATGTAAAAAAGTCTCTTACAGACAAACACTTGTCTGGCAAGGTCGTTCCATATTGGTCTTTGAAGGATAGGAAAGAAGATTTTACCTAATTTCCTGGAACAGAAGTTCGTTTGGAAAAGTCCATCATAGCATAAAAGGGATGATGGGTTGTGCAGGTTAGACGAGAGCTTACAAATTATATCTCGCGTCAGTGCAGCCCTGTTATGCGAAATAAAACTGACGAATCACTAATCAGCAATCAGTCTCTTTCACTGATAGAACTTGAGTCTTTAGTTAGTAGCATTCATTGTCAGCACCAGTTCTTTTTACATAAATTCCACCTAACATGGAATATTTACTAAAAATTAAAATTATTAATTGTTAAATTTTATATAAACTCTTAAAAATCCTAAATTGGATTTTACAAAGTCCTAAATCTTTCTTTTTAGCATCTAGAAATTCGTTTCTTAGTGATGGTTTTATAGTAGCAGTAGCAGTAGCCGTAATAGTAGTACCAGCAGTAGTGACAGTAGCAGCAGTAGCGCTAATAGTAGCAGTAATCTTTTTGTTCCGTCAGGAGCGTAGGGCGATTGTGAAGCACTTCCATATGACTTCATTACCTGCCAAATGCCAACACTTTCGATGTCCTCCATGTTTTGTCACATATCTCTGTCTCCTCTTCGACTGTCCTTTTCCAAGTTTGCTTCGGCCTTTCTCTTCTTCGTATGCCTTGCGGGTTCCAATCCAATACTTGCTTTTCCGTAGATTCATCTCCCTTCCTCAGAGTGTGTCCTATTCAGCGTAATTTTCTCATCTTAATTTGTTTTGTTCCCAGTTTCTCTCCACTAATTTCCCACAATGCAGAATAACTTATTACTTAAGGCCATCTTATGCCAAGTATTCTTCTTAAGCAGCGATTTACAAAAGTCTGTACTTTATTAGTGATTTGATTGGTTACTTTCCAAGTTTCGCAATTATTCTACACATAGTTGACTGAGAAACAGGTGCTCGATTTGGACGATTTTCGTTAAAAATTGCGAATAGCTCTTGTGTACGTCTTCTGTCACCAAATCCCATCATCATCAGAGTGTCAGTTTTCTCAGATTTGTCGCTAGACTCAAAAATTAAATTACTATCAACACCAGCAAAAGTCGCCAGGTATGACTACAAAGTCGACATGTTGGCATAACTGGGAATAATAGGCAAACTCGCTATCGCCTGAGCTAGGCCAGTGGCTAGTACAACACTTGAAGTAAGTTATACACTTAACCACATAACACAATAGTTCCCCCTTTACTGTTAATGACGTCAACAGACATGAACAACGACAAAAAAAATCGGAGATAAACATTGTGTGTTTACTTGCACAAGTGGTTGAGAGGAAGGAACATCACTCATTTTGATATCCGCTTTTACGAACTTGTCAAATTTGCTGTCAATCAAGTGCATAGATTGGCTTTCCTACTGTTATATAAAAATTGCTATTTCAGAGCAGCAACGAAGTGAGGGTTGTACACATTCATTACTAAAATTAATTAATTAATATTTATTTATTTATTTATTCATTCATTTTTACTTATTTACTTAATTACTTATTTATTTACTTAATTACTTATTTATTTACTTAATTACTTATTCACTCAATTACTTACTTATTCACTTAATTATTTACTTATTCACTCAATTATTTACTTATTCACTTACTTAGTTATATACTTATTCAGTTATATACTTATTCACTTAGTTATATACTTATTCACTTACTTAGTTATATACTTATTCACTTAGTTATACAGTATACCTATTAACTTACTTAGTTATATACTTATTCACTTAGTTATATACTTATTCACTTAGTTATACAGTATACTTATTTACTTACTTAGTTATATACTTAATCACTTACTTAGTTATATACTTATTCACTTAGTTATATACTTATTCATTTAGTTATACAGTATACTTATTCACTTACTTAGTTATATACTTATTCACTTAGTTATATACTTATTCACTTAGTTATACAGTATACTTATTCACTTACTTAGTTATATACTTATTCACTTATACAGTATACTTATTCACTTAGTTATATACTTATTCACTTACTTATATACTTATTCACTTAGTTATACAGTATACTTATTCACTTACTTAGTTATATACTTATTCACTTAGTTATACAGTATACTTATTCACTTACTTAGTTATATACTTATTCACTTAGTTATACAGTATACTTATTCACTTACTTAGTTATATACTTATTCACTTATTTATTTATTTAATTATTTATTTATTTATTTATTTATTTATTCATTCATTCATTTACTTATAGGCTATAACTACATAGGCACACGGATTTTAAACGTAGCAAAATTATATCTTCCTGTGCCCAATTTTTATTAAATTTACGTTCCTTCCTGCATTTATTTATTTCTATCTTTACAGTCACCATCCTTTAATCCTCTCGCTTTCATCCAGCCATGTTTTCTCAGGTCTTTCATTTATTTTCTTTCTAGTTGGAACCCATTTGAAATTCCTCTTCGATAAGCTATTTGATGTCATCCTTTTCGCTTGTACACACCATTGTAATTGTTTACTTCCTACAAACCAGCCAAAGCCTGTCCCAAGCCAGGTTCAAAAAGGGTGATGATACCGCAACTATTATTAGTGGTTTAGCATGGAATGGAACTTATCACACAGCATGGTATGCGCCTAATAAAAAGAATGCATGATTCAAAATTAATCTCTTTAAATACCTAGTATTTCTAAAACAACGGCTGTACCTTTTCTTTAACAGCATACAATGCCATACCTACATCTAGACTATAACCATAATATTAAAATACACAAACCTAATTTGTATATTTTATCTAAATTGTGACTGTCCAGGTTTAACCAATTCTACTACAGTCACATATCTATAAATACTAACTGAAGAACAGCTTAGATACTACAAAAATGCTGCAGTATTATGTAATAAATCACGAAAAATTCAGAATGGAAGTGGAAATTGTTTTATGATTTTAATTTGTACTCACTAGCTAGCTAGTTAGAGAGAGAAATAAATCGTCCGGCCTTAATTAAGGATGACCACGAGGATCCGGAAATTAATAGCAAGTAAAAATTTAATTAATTAAATATGAGTATTGTTATAAAAATAAAATGTAATAATTAAGCACCACTGATTATCAATTATAAAATAAAATCTTAGAAGATGACTTTAAAATTATACTTATAAATAAAAGATTTTATTTAAAATTACAATACTTACTTACTGGCTTTTAAGGAACCCGCAGGTTCATTGCCGCACTCACATAAGCCCGCCATTGGTCCCTATCCTGAGCAAGATTAATCCAGTCTTTACCATCATATCCCACCTCCCTCAAATCCATTTTAATATTATCTTCCCACCTACGTCTCGGCCTCCCTAAAGGTCTTTTTCCCTCCGGCCTCCCAACTAACACTCTATATGCATTTCTGGAACCGCCCATACGTGCTACATGTCCTGCCCATCTCAAACGCCTGGATTTTATGTTCCTAATTATGTCAGGTGAAGTATTTAAAATTACAATATCCTTAATTAAGGAATTCTGAGTGGTATAAATGAAATTGTATATTCTGCAGGGAATCTTTAAGAATTTTCGAGATGATTTTTTGAATTTCAAAAGATGATATTGATAATTGTTTTAGAAAATTATATAAATAAATAAAATAAATAAATACATAAATCCTACAAATCAAAAAGGCCAATAGGATACACTTAAATTAATATAAAACCTATATTACGTTTTGCGATTAAATGAACGGTTAATAAGAAAACTGAGTTGGAAGTTTCAACAGTCTGGCAACATCGCTGCTACCACGTCCCTCTTTCTTCTCATAATACAGATGCAAGAGGTCAAGGAACTCAGTTCTATCTGCCTTAACAATGTACCTCCAATCTCCTTTTCTGGCTATAATGTTGCATGCGGTTGCATAGGTCAGTGGCTTCAAATTAGTGGCTTTTAAATTAAATTTACACGAAAACCTCTCACGATATTGAAATTCGCCAGAGGGATAAATGATTCTTTATTAGATCTTCTATCGATCTGGACAAAATCATGATCCTACAAGCAACAGTTAACGAATAAGAGTGTAATTTCAAGGGAAAAATTGTTCCGGGGCCGGGTATCGATCCCGGGACCTCTGGTTGAACGTACCACCGCTCTCCCAACTGAGCTACCCGGGAACTCCACCCGACACCGTCTCAACTTTTCCCTTTATATCCACACAACTTGCGTGGGCTGACGAAACGCCAGAGACCCACATCGAGTGCACACAAACTCTGTGTGACTTGGAATTGTGGTTTTTCTGTTAACGTACACAGTGACGTATATATTATGCAAATCTAGTCTTTCAGGTGAAGCTTCCTGTAAAGCAGATTTGAATAATTTCAAGGGAAAAATTGTTCCGGGGCCGGGTATCGATCCCGGGACAATTCCAAGTCACACAGAGTTTGTGTGCACTCGATGTGGGTCTCTGGCTTTTCGTCAGCTCACGCGAGTTGTGTGGATATAAAGGGAAAAGTTGAGACGGTGTCAGGTGGAGTTCCCGGGTAGCTCAGTTGGGAGAGCGCTGGTACGTTCAACCAGAGGTCCCGGGATCGATACCCGGTCCCGGAACAATTTTTCCCTTGAAATTATTCAAATCTGCTTTACAGGAAGCTTCACCTGAAAGACTAGATTTGCAGAATAAGAGTGTGTTCATCATTTGGAATGAAACACTTTTTTTCTGAGAAAACTATGAACTTTCCACCAATATGATATTACACTTTTTTTTTACATAAAAAATGAACTATTCGCTACGAAAATCTGCAGGGTTATTTATTTCACACTCTGTATAGATTTGTTATACTATGTTCCTATGTCCCCATTAAATTTTAAGACTAATTTATTTATCCTTGATGGAATCTATATTACGTTGTGCTATTGTCGGTTGGGGAAAAGTTTATAAATCCACAAGACACAAGAAAGTCACTGAGATTGCTACGAAAGAGAATAATCAAAATCTGTCTTTAAAAAAATCTACTGGTTACCCCATTAAATTTCTGTATTCGAAATTTAACGTAATTCAAGTTGGAGGAAATACAGGGACATCATTTTATTTTTACTAACATTTTTAATATTAACTTGCCTATACCTCTGGATCAACGCCGTTTGCTATCCCCTTCCACGACTGGAGTAATATACAAACGAATCACTTTACTGGGTATAGGAGGGAAGAAAATTAGTTCATCCATTTACGTAAACTATGAAATATTGCGCTTTTGAGTTTAATAATTTTCATTAGGTTTTTGTTTAATCAAAATACAGTACAGTATTAACAATGAGTGTTTTTACTCACGAACTGAGCTGTCCATGTGGACGTATTCATTATGCAGTGTATATTATACTGTCTACAGCACATTAGCGTACAATATAGAGAATGAAGTTAAATTGAAAAATAATCATAATATGGATATTTAAACACACTTTTTTATATGGTGGCCGTTCATTTCGATACAGGCTTCAGTTCTAATGTGCATATTATCGCACTATAGACTATTGTACCTAATCCCAATTACCAGTTTCGTTCTTCGTACTAGTAACTCATGTTGAAATAATTCTGTACCCACTCTATAAAAGAGTACCTTACGTACTGTAAATTCAATCTTCACTTCTGCCCGATCCGAAAAGATAAAATTACTCAGACATACTATCCACTGTCCGCCCAAGTGGTTATGTCGTAGGGTCGTAGAAAGGAGGTAAATCACGTGACAGTTAATTACTTAACGAAGCCCTTTTATTTAAGTTATTTTAAACAGTTGTATAATATTACGTATACGTCCAATTCCTAACAGAAATTAATGTTCTCAGAAAAGAGCTAAGACAGCCCAGCCACTAGCTGGCGAATAAAAGCTGGTGGGGGAAACCGAGATACGGCGTAGGCAAATGGACGACAGTACCTGTGCGAAAATAATTCAATATTGAAAGCTCTTTCGTCACTGGAAAACGCGAACATATTTTTGGAACGTACTGTGGCTACTATGACTGTATATGCGGTTTTGGATCTGTGTGGAAGACGGTTGAACTTCGTTAGTAGAAGGGGTGGGAGTGAAGTACATTCAAAAACTCAGGTACAATAAAAATTGAAGTAAAAATAAAATGATGTCCCTGTATAAACAGACAGCCGAAATAATTGATCCTACGATCAGATTTGAAATCTCAGCCACTCAACCATCTGAAGTGAACGAAGAGAAAAAGAAAATCTACGAGCCCACAATTCAGTACCTATCAGCGAAATACTACATTGAAAAAATCACAGTTACCGGTCTCTTCTTCGGAGCGAGAGGCACCATCCCGAAAGCCTTTGTAAAGTGGAGGGAAAAATACAAGCTGACGAGAGATCTTCAAGATGCCATCGTCACCACCATTATAAAATTTTCTATAGCGATATTTCGTCAGCATCTTTATGGAGTACATTCAGTTTAAATTATACTTGGTTCTATTTTTTTTCTTATGTCTTAATCACTTTTGTCTGAAACTGTTTATATAATTTTTCATTTTAAATTTTATTGTGGGCTATTCTGTGCCGCAGGGCAAACCCAAAATATTGGGTCAGACCAATATAACAATAAGAAATGTAACACATATTGGTATAATTATTACAATACGAGAGGGAACACATTATTTCATTTCACAGAGTCGAAAACTTTAACAGCTTCTGGTACGAAACATGGCTTCAACTATAGCTTAAAATATATGAGTTCATTTTCGAAACGCCTCTTGTCCACCTGATAACGAAAATGAGCTTCCCGTGTCCATGCATTCTTTAAATACAGGGACATCATTTTATTTTTACTTCAATTTTTATTGTACCTGAGTTTTTGAATGTACTTCACTCCCACCCCTTCTATTAATGAAGTTCAACCGTCCTGCACCAGATCCAAGACCGCATATACATATACAGTCATAGTAGCCTTACGGTCATAGTAAACAGTACGTTCCAAAAATATGTTCGCGTTTTCCAGTGACGAAAGAGCTTTCAATATTGGATCATTTTCGCACAGGTACTGTCGTCCATTTGCCTACGTCGTATCCCGGTTTTCCCCACCAGCTTTTATTCCCCAGCTAGTGGCTGGGTTGTCGTCTTAGCTCTTCTGTGAGAACATTAATTTCTGTTAGGAATTGGACATCTACGTAATATTATACAACTGTTTAAAACAACTTAAATAAAAGGGTCTCGTTAAGTAATTAACTGTCACGTGATTTCCTCCCCTTCTACGACCCTACGACATAACCACTTGGACGGACAGTAGATAGTATGTCTGAGTAATTTTATCTTTTCGGCTCGGGCAGAAGTGAAAATTGAATTTACAGTACGTAAGGTACTCTTTTATAGAGTAGGTACAGAATTATTTCAACATGAGTTACTAGTTACGAAGGACGAAACTGGTAATTGGGATTAGGTACAATAGTCTGTAGTGCGATGATATGCACATCAGAACTGAAGCCTGTATCGAAATGAACGGCCACCATTTTCAAAAATGTGTTTAAATATTCATATTATGATTATTTTTCAATTTAACTTTATTCTCTATATTGTACGCTAATGTGCTGTAGACAGTATAATATATGTATACTGCATAATGGATACGTCCACATGGACAGCTCAGTTCATGAGTAAAAACGCTCATTGTTAATACTATACTATATTTTGATTAAACAAAAACCTAATGAAAATTATCAAACTCAAAAGCGCGATATTTTCTAGTTTACGTAAATGGATGAACTACTTTTCTTCCCTCCTATACCTAGTAAAGTGATTTGTTTGTATATTACGCCAGTATCATCGAACTCCAGTCGTGGAACGGGGTAGAAAACGGCGTTGATACAAAGGTATAGCCAGGTTAATATTAAAAATGTTAGTAAAAATAAAATGATGTCCCTGCATAACTAAACATACAACTGTCGCGATTTGGTTTCAGAACGCCTTCTAAGCCACTTAAATCTTGCGTTAAAAGTGACTTGGAATCAAACTGACTCCTGTCCACAGCTAAATTGTGACAAAATATTAATTCCAGCTTTGGAATCAAAGAGTATCATGCTCCCATTTGATTCTAAATGCACACAACCTCTTTGGTTTCATAATATCTCTTGCCTAGTTGGTAAGAAATTTTATATCTAAAATCTATTTTCGTGATTTTCCACAAAGTAATGGGAATGGACAAGGATCGTTTTGAAACTAAGCCCCTCGTGTAATAATTTTATTTCTCAATATAATGACTTAGAAAAAAAAAGACGTACGGTGAAATTTAAACTTAGATAAATTAAGAAAAAATGAGCACAGCAGTAGATAATTGCTATTTAATAATTTTATTTACTTATTGACTATTAGTTATAAATTCTTTCAAGTACTGTAATTATTTATTTTATCATACTATATTGTTTGCAACTTACCATTCTGTTTTAATTAGTTAAATTTATTGTTTACTATCTTTTTTTTATTGCCTATTTACAGAGCAATATTGAACCTCCGAACATCAGTGTGAATTTATTTAAATTAATTTTATGTTTGAATATGTCATATGTTCAGTTATGTTTAATGTATTTAACAGTTTTTGCATACTATTCTTTCATGTTTATTATTATTATTATTATTATTATTATTATTATTATTATTATTATTATTATTTCAATATTACTCATACTTGTCAAAAATTGTGTAAATTACATTGAATTAAATGGTTATAGGATGTAAATAATTTTGTACAAATTTATATAAAACAGCTATATGTATACTGCAATCATTTCTAATATTTTTCTATTTACAAAAATCAACATTCGAAATACTTAGGGTGCCATTCATAAACATTTCGCAATACACGCTACGAGCGTACTAAGCTAGCCCCGGCTATCCTCTGGTTACTTGTACAGAATTCAAATCATATCCTATCGCTAACACTGGTTTATGGATACGAAAAACGCTGATAATCCACCGAAAGCCCGCGCTAAAAATGTCTATGAATACGGCCCATAATGTTTTAATATATTACACCTTGCTCTAATGGTTCACTCACGTACAATAAGAAATGTGTGTCACTCGGTCGTGCACGTGTTCTGACGTTATCGTAGAAACAGGCTACGAAGTAGGAAGACTTTCGTTGGAGTCCCCTAAGTCAACAAGATGTACTTCTCGGCAAAGTGGTATTCCGCATGTGATGTGTGACGAGTGGTACGGAAACGTTTACACTTAGGCGTATATCATCTATTGTGGAGTCCCTTACGTATGCAGATGCGGTGGTTCACAGGGAATTCTGTAAGGAAATGTTACATCAGATAGCAGGTAATGAGGAATTTCTGGACTCCGTAATTTATAGCTTTGAGGGCACGTTTCATGTTCCTGATAAGATCAACCCTCACAACTGAAAGATATGAAGCAGCGACAATCTAAGTGCCTTCCTGGCATGTTTATTACAGCCCAAAGGGGAATGAGAGTTGCACCCTCAGCGAAGAAAAAGTGTACGGTTCTTTCTTTCTCGTGAAGACGATTATTACAGGTGTCATGCATCTGGACATGCTCCAACACTTTCTCATTCCACGACTAGACTAAGACGATCAAGGACACATTCACTTCCAGCAAGACGGCGCATCGTCTCGTTACCTTGGAGAAGTGCGAGTGTATCTCAACACCTCGAAGTTTACTACTGATCACATTCACCGTGAAAGCCTAAAAACGCATATATCAACATCCGCTTTCCAGGTTGGTGGATTGGTCTGGAGCGCCCAACGCATGACCACCTCGTTCTCCAGATCTTACATATCTGGATTTTTCTTATCCTTCTCAGTCCTAAAATATTTTTTGTTTTATTTTTAAACTTAAATGTAATTCTACTTCAAAAAAGATCACTGAAATGAGGAAAAATGCTGAACATATTCTGTAGTTACAGTTAGGACACAAATGCAGGTATATTATACTATACTTTGGGTCTCTGCATATACATTTTATATCATATTTTTTATCCCTAATATATAACGTGTACTGTCTACTTTCTTCGAAAGCATTTCCTACGGTGTCTTGGCGTTACTTGCTGGTCGCCATATTCATTTAAAAATAGTTGAAATACGCATTGCAATGACTGAATCGACTTCTTGTGCTTCCTGTAAGTTCCAAGAGATGTCAGGAGCTTGACAAGCACAGAGAAGAAGTGATGGATAACGATTCCACTTAGTGACAAATTGGAAACTAAATCAATGTATGAAGTAGAGTATACTGTACTTCAGGACTCAGGAGGTTCTATGGAGATTCGTCAAAAACGAGCCACCTGGAAAGCTGGCTGAGGTACGAGATCGGATCACAGCCGTAGTTGCAGAAATGACGCCAAAGATGGGTGCTACGTCGAATGTGGAAAGAAAGTGACTACAGATCAGTGGCGTAGCATGAAATTTTGAGCAAGGGAAGCTAACTCAAGTTGTCTTTCATGCAATATGAGAAAACATATTACAAAAATACAGTCTTAAAATAAATAGTCAATGTCAAGTCAGCAATCGAAGATTGGTTGGAGCATCGTAACACCAATAAGGCATGACCTCAAATGATACGTAGTAAAATATTTCACAGGTTACACATATCTCTTAACAAATAGACACGTATACGTATAACATTAGCTCACTCCCTGTCATACTTCGAGAAATCACAATATTAGTATCATTACGTAAGTATGCGTCTGTCTTCTGGTTGTGTCCTTCATTGACAGCAAGGGAGTCGGTCATTTGTTTTTTAAATCACACTTTTGTTCGTAAGTCAGTCTTGATAATACAATTTTCCTAAAAATTCAAGTAAATTAGTGTCAGGAACTGTTATTTCGCTCATTATTCATTATATCAGCCACAATGCACACTAACACTTCAACTGAACACAACTGACGAAAAGGGATAACTCGGAAACTACTTATTTTAAATGTTAAAGCTAGCTTCTTGCGAGCCTTGCGACTAGGGTAGTTTAGTTAGAAAGGAATGGAAAATCTGCGGGGTGGATTACACAGAAGAAACCAGTCTGCTTGGAAGCTGGTGTATGCAGGCTTCTTGTTTACTGCTGCATCACAAATCCCCCTGAGCTGCCGCATCACAATATTTAACGCGTAAATATAAATTCTATTAAAATTAATAAATAATTTTGTTCATAAACTGCAGGTTTATTATGAAATTATTATTAACTGGGGAAGCTAAGCTTTTTAGCTTACATTGGCGCTACGCCACTGCTACAGATAGGCCGTATACCGCATTGCCAATGGAAGTCACATCATCGAATGATTGATATATAGCATAACAATATAAAAGTATACATTCTGATCATACAGGGACATCATTTTATTTTTACTAACATTTTTTATATTAACCTGGCTATACCTTTAGAGAACCGGAAAGACAGATTGCTCCCCCTTCCACGACTGCAGTTCGATGATACTGGCGTAACACACAAACAAATCACTTTACTAAGTATAGGAGGGAAGAAAAGTAGTTCATCCATTTACGTAAACTAGGAAATATCGCGATTTTGAGTTCGATAATTTTCATTAGGTTTTTGTTTAATCTTAATACAGTACTGTATTAAGAATAGGTGTTTTTACTCACGAACTGAGTTAGCAATTCGAACGTATTCATTATGCAGTGTATATTATACTGTCTACAGCACATTAGCGTACAATATAGAGAATGAAGTTAAATTGAAAAATAATCATAATATGGATATTTAAAAACATTTTTGAAAATGGTGGCCGTTCATTTCGGCACAGGCTTTAGTTCTTTTGTACATATTATCGCACTATAGACTATTGCATCTAATTCCAATTGCCAGTTTCGTCCTTCGTACTAGTAACTCATGTTGAAATAATTCTGTACCTACTCTATAAAAGAGTAGGCTTACGTACTGTAAATTCAGTTATCACTTCTGCCCAACCCGCACAGATAAAATTACTCAGACATGCTATCTACTGTTCGTCCAAGTGGTTATGTCGCAGGATCGTAGAAAGGGGGAAAATCACGTGATAGTGAATTACTTAACGAGGTCCTTTTATTTAAGTTATTTTAAACAGTTTTATAATATTACGTAAACGTCCAATTCCTAACAGAAATTAATGTTTTCAGAAAAGAGCTTAGACAGCCCAGCTTTTACAGAGGGGCGAGCAGAAGCAGGTGGGGGAAATAGGGATGCGACGTAGGCAAACGGACAGCACCTGTGCGAAAATATGATTCAATACTGAAAGCTCTTTCGTCACTGGAAAACGTGAACATATATCTGGAACGTACTATACTGACTAACTCAGTGCTGTTTACTATATGCGGTCTTGGATCTGTGTGTAGAGCACAGTTGGAACTTCATTAGTAGAAGTGGTGGGAGTGAAGTACATTCAAAAACTCAGGTACAATAAAAATTGAAGTAAAAATAAAATGATGTCCCTGTATTAATTAAAACTCTTTGGAACTCGTCATAGAATGAAGATATGGATCAAATTTTTCAAGGTTCGGTGTACTCACTGGAGCTTTCCTTCAGCAGGTCCCGCCTTCAGCACGTCAGAGATGGCGATGGCCGGGTCGCCGTTGGTGAAGTGCGGGTTGTCCCGGCCGCCGCTGACGGCAATTCCGAAGCCATACCCGGGCACGCGGGTCAACGTCACGTGGTGGTACTCCCAGACGATGCGCTCCCCTCCCTGCAACAGGTCACAACACAGCAATATGAAGGACAACATCGCAACAACACATCAGCATGCTTTCAATACCTGTTTACAGGCGAAAGTCACTAAATGTTACAATTCATAAGATTATATCTGCAGTGCTCGGGAAAAGTGACATGTCAGTTTCAACAAACCTTTTTTGATAATTTATTGACAACTTACGGAACATCTGCTCACTTGGAAAAAAAAAATACATAAGTATTTCTCCCAATACAATAATTCATACAGAAAAAGATCAAATCGACATAAACCAGTTTAAGTTGTCAATAAATTATCAAAAAAGGTTTGTGGAAACTGACTTATGTCACTTTTCCCGAGCACTGCAGAAATACTGGGTGTGACATCCATCATTCTTGCAGTGGACTCTTCAAATGTAAGAGTGGATGGCGTATTATGGTTAATTATCAAATGGATTAAAAAGTAATACATTTCTTGTAAGATACAGCCAAATAGGAAGACGTCCCGAGAGAGGAGACGTGCAAGTGAGAACGCTGAGATTCGGGAGTGTAAGAACTGACGTCTCCTCGAGAAGGCCTTGCAACACGTAGACCAGCCGTGGTGAAAATGTTATCGTGCGCCGAGCCATTGTGTAACCTGCAACGTGCATAGCACCTATGGAGGGAGGCGGACACCCGAAGGGGAAGTGAAGCAACTGTCTGACTTATTAACGGATTTTCATTTTCCTTACGTCAAGCATTTAAATATAATTTTATAGAGTATAAGGTTACAAACTAATGTTTAGTACGTGTAACGAAGAAAGAAATGAACAAGAAAACATAGGACACATTATCACAATCTAAAGTTAACATCTTCAGAATGTCTCTGCGACAGAGTTTCAAAATCAGGAATTATGTCACTTACTGCCGGTCGTAGTTGATCACGAAGGTATTTGTCTGTTAGTCGTGATCTAAATTAGGTTTTTACTATTTTCATTGTTGAAAATAGTTTTTTCACAAACGTAAGTTGTAGCGAACATGGCTTCAACAGAGCAAGTGAAAGAACGAAGCTTCGGATATTTATTTTTTGGCAAAGATTTGAAAGATTAAACATTTGTTAAGTCCTTACATCTAGCTTTCATTGTAACATCACAATGTAAATCTATGAGATTAAATTGAAGACCTAACCGCATTATTCGTATATCTGCTGAAAAAGGATCGAAATAATAATAATAATAATAATAATAATAATAATAATAATAATAATAATAATAGTAATAACACTTAACCTTTTAATGTTTCATGAGTGACATGTAGTATAATGCTGTTTTATGTTATACAATCGTTTTTCTCGTAATACTTGTGAGCAAATCATACATTTAATATTCTCACCATATTGGCAGCAAAAAATGCGTCCTCCCATCCTACTTGGAACTTTCGTTTTTGTAGATGTACATGGTTTCGAGAGAGACATTGCGACGATACGCCACTCGCAGGTCAGAGACAAATACAAATGGAACGGAGTTTGACTCCAGTGAGTGAGAGGGTGGGAGTTGGGGGAGCAAGAGACATGCACAGCTATCACTACGAGCCACAATGTGCTCGTGAGTCACATTTTCGCCACGGCTGACGTAGACTATAGATCAACCCAAAATATTAATTTCATGATTCTCGATAAATAACCTTGTGGTTGTGTGAATTTTTTTTACTGAAGTACAAATTTATTACAATTACAGTTATTACAAACAGGAAACTACAAAAATACATATTAAATGTAAGAGAAACAAAAATACATTAAAAACTATTATATAGCGTACAGTACATTAAAGAAGAATGAACATACCAAACATTTAAACAAAAAAAAAAAAAACAGAAATATAAATTACAGAATTTACTCCCGTATCGGTCACTCTGCTGGTCAGACTGTCGTACTGCTTATTAAGGCCTTGCGAAGAAGACTAGATTTATTACTTTCTGTGGTTACATAACATCAAGAGACAAAAGAGCATGCAAGTCATTCGAGACCTATATAATTATAGGCCTACTAGTGATATACAACTGATAACATTTTGCACTTGTGCGTATTTTGGGTAGGATAAGTAAAAAATGAGCATGCAAGGGCGGACGTCTTTCTACCTCACTACATCTCTATAAGCTACAGCATTCTTTCATTGCACCGTATTTACAAATGACTGAAAATGAAATTGCTTACGTGGAGAAGTTGAGGATGTAGATAATTTTATTGCGAAATTATCTATAGTAATGTCACAAGGGGGCCTCGAATGATATTTATTTATTCGTTTATTTATTTATTTATTTACTTATTAACTTACTTATTAACTTACTTACTTATTTACTTACTTATTGACTTACTTATTTACTTACGTATTTACTTACGTATTTACTTATTTACTTACTTACTTATTTACTTACTTATTTATTTACTTATTTATTTACTTACTTACTTATTTACTTACTTATTTACTTACTTATTTACTTACTTACTTATTTATTTACTTATTTATTTATTTACTTATTTACTTATTTATTTATTTACTTATTTATTTATTTACTTACTTATTTATTTACTTACTTATTTATTTACTTACTTACTTATTTACTTATTTATTTATTTACTTATTTATTTATTTACTTACTTATTTATTTACTTACTTATTTATTTACTTACTTATTTATTTACTTACTTACTTACTTATTTACTTACTTACTTATTTACTTACTTATTTACTTACTTACTTATTTACTTACTTACTTATTTACTTACTTACTTATTTACTTACTTACTTATTTACTTACTTACTTATTTACTTACTTATTTACTTACTTATTTACTTACTTATTTACTTATTTATTTATTTATTAAACTATTTCGTGAATAAAATAAAAATGTAAATAATATATCCCTAAAATTTGATCACAAAATGTTAATAATTGTATATTTATAAATACTTAACCTATTCAGACATTGTGAAGTCGAAATAGATGAATAACAATTACTACAATAAAGAAATTGAATGTTATTCAGTAATGCCAATTGAGAAAAGCATAATACAGGTTTAAAAATAATGTTAATTACATGCACTGCGCTTTTCTCTTGTTATTATAACAGACATACGTTTTCATTATCTGCTGAAATCATAATTTAATAATAGTAATATACGTTACAAGAGCGGTATGTTGACGTTTTCATGTTCGAGGAAAACATTGAAAAAGCGAAACGTAGTTGAGCTTTTTTAATTTCCGAGAACATGAAAACAAACATACCGCTCGTGTATCGTACATTATTTTGTGCGAAGATCTTTTATTACATACCTGAAAGACGAATTTCTAATTAGTTGCAATGAAATCTCCATGTTGGTTTCTGTTTAATGACGGCAACTTTAGAAAACAAAAATATCTATACTCCAGCAGGCCGTGATATACGTCTGTCTTTTTTTTTCCCCCAGTCTATAAATGCGAACTTAAAACAAACGGTAAGGTTATGTAATGATTTATTTTTTCATTTTAATATTTTAACAATATTATTTTTATAACATACTGCAGTAGTAACATCAGCATCTGGAGTCTTGTTGATTTTTTCACGCCTTCCTTAATGTTACTTGTATCAGGAATACAATAGCTTTCGTGGAGTAGTAGACTTTACTTAATTTTTGCAAATATTTAAAAACAATAATTAACAGTGCAATTTAGGTGAAATTGCAGTGGTAAGTTTCCAATTTATAATTATTACTATGTTAAACGTCTCTAAAAATAATATGTCAAAAGCCTAAAGCAGTAAAATGAATGTCGCGCTTAAGAGGTAAGAAGAGGGAAATTGTTATGTGTGTTACGTTGGGAATACTGAATGTGGTATTTCACACTTACCGCGTATTGGTTCTGTGCGGAAAACAAGCAAATATGCACGATCTCGCACAAAAACATTTTATAATAAAACTACACATAACCTGATTAATACCTTAATTAAATGAACAATTGTTATGAGGGAGTGTCATTTTCTTTAGATGCAATGGACATGGAATTAGAAAATAAAGGTGTAGATGTGGAAGTAGAATTTCGCACATTATTTAGTACAATGGATTCATACTCATCGATTTACGTGGAAACAGTTGGCGACACTGACTGAACAAAAGAACGCTCATGCGATAAATTGATAGTGATAAATCAGGCTGCAGAAATTATCGCGATGTATGACTGTGATCGGTTGGAATTAAAAATTTCATTACACTTCATTGGCCGAAAATTGAATGACGTCATATAAACGAAACAGTCATACGCAAATAAACTTTTGGAAATTTTTTAGACAGGAGAAGCTTATTAATTGAACATTCCTCACATAATGGGTAGCTACAAAAATCTGAGAAGTAAGGGACGAACACGGTGTCGATCTTTGCACAATTCTACTAATCTATTTAGTAATTACAACGACCACACGCATATACATAATGCAGCACTAATTCACAGATGTTCAATTGTGATTACATGTAGTCCAGCACGCCCGATTTAATTATGTTCATCTGCCACATCGATCAGCCTTGGCCTGTCCATGACGTGTTTCACAGTAACTCTCCGCAAACAGCAAATCCATTATAATCTGTATTAATGCCATAATTTGGCTACACCGCCTCCGGCACTTTGAAAACTAAGCGACAACTACCGCCGTTCTACAACGCTATCTGAGACTATCATGGCGTTCATTCAGCGTCTGATGAAGACAGCGATGAGGAGGGTGTTGGTGGTAACGATGGTGATGACATGATAGCAGTAGCGATCATTACGGTGATATTTTCTTGCTTGAAACGTTCATGTTCGAACTACAATAGAAAAAATAAATTGTAACGATTTGACATGATAGGTTGACTCTGACGTCACTCTTGGTAGCATGGAAACTGAAGTACGAGCCTCGTGGTTTTCAATGCGGTCCGTCTCGCGCCATTACCTATTTTACACAGAAAAGTTTCGGCATTTTTTCAAATTAAAGCCTTCGAAGTAGGAGCCCTGGATTTTGAATATCGATTGTATTAGACAGCAACCTCGTATATAACTAGAGAGCGGAATTTAGGCAAAAATCTATTTTTTTCCTTGATACATACAGGCTTGAGATTTAATGTACGGCCATTCTGCTGTAACTATGCACAGTTTGAATCTTCAAAGAAAACAAAAATAGTACTACTAATAATAAAATAGTAAAACAACAGTTATTATTATTACTACCGTTATTATTATCGCAATTAGAACTAATCTAACTTCGAACCAAATTTTTACAAAAATAATAAAATAAAATAAATGTGAGATATGAAAGGAAAAAGAAAACACACAGTGAAACATATTATATATACATATATATATATATATATATATATATATATATATATATATATATATACTTACTTACTGGCTTTTAAGGAACCCGGAGGTTCATTACCGCCCTCACATAAGCCCGCCATCGCTCCCTATCCTGAGCAAGATTAATCCATTCTCTATCATCATATCCCACCTCCCTCAAATCCATTTTAATATTATCTTCCCACCTATGTCTCGGCCTCCCTAAAGGTCTTTTTCCCTCCGGCCTCCCAGCTAACACTCTATATACATTTCTGGATTCGCCCATACGTGCTACATGCCCTGCCCATCTCAAACGTCTGGATTTAATGTTCCTAATTACGTCAGGTGAAGAATACAATGCGTGCAGTTCTGTGTTGTGTAACTTTCTCCATTCTCCTGTAACTTCATCCCTCTTAGCCCTAAATATTTTCCTAAGCACCTTATTCTCAAACACCCTTAACCTATGTTCCTCTTTCAAAGTGAGAGTCAAAGTTTCACAACCATAAAGAACAACCGGTAATATAACTGTTTTATAAATTCTCATTTTCAGATTTTTTGACAGCAGACTGGATGATAAAAGCTTTTCAACCGAATAATAACAGGCATTTCCCATATTTATTCTGTTTTTAATTTCCTCCCGAGTATCATTTATATTTGTTATTGTTGCTCCAAGATATTTGAGCTTCTCCACCTCTTCAAAAGATAAATTTCCAATTCTTATATTTCCATTTCGTACAATATTCTCGTCACGAGACATAATCATATACTTTGTCTTTTCGGTTTTTTGCTTCAAAACCTATCTCTTTACTTGCTTCCAGTAAAATTGCCGTATTTTCGCTAATCGTTTGTGGATTTTCTCCTAACATATTCACGTCATCCGCATAGACAAGCAGCTGATGTAACCCGTTCAATTCCAAACCCTGCCTGTTATCCTGAACTTTCCTAATGGCATACTCTAGAGCAAAGTTAAAAAGTAAAGGTGATAGTGCATCTCCCTGCTTTAGCCCACAGTGTATATGTATATATACACACACATACAATTCAATTCAATTCCTTATTGAAACTGCAACAAATAATCCAAATAATCAATATAAAGGTAATACATAAAAAACATACACACGCAATAAAAAAACTAATAGAAAAAAAACACAATATTTACAAAAAAACACTATCCCCTAATTACCTCATTCGCTCAGTGTTAATACTACTCATTACAACCCTGATAAATAACTCTTTCCCTTATTTCCTCGGCTCCCTTCCCCTCGGCCGTGGAAATAAGTTGCTAGCATAACGTTCCGACCGTATTACACTTCGAAAATAAGATCCTGAGCTAACGTTCCTTTTTAAATTACACAACCGTACAACAAGGCCATGAAAGATTATTAAAATGACAGAAGAGCAATATAAGAACATAGATACCGTATAGTCAAAAGAAATAGTGCCCTGAAGCCTACATAAAACTTGGATATGTCTTTGGTGAGAAGCTCGAGGCTATACCGCTCGATTTGGAATGAAGAGTGGAACATGTAATGTATGCAGACAGACGCCCTGTATAGAGAAAGCCTCCCTTTGAGAGCGCGAGGAAGTCTGCCTCGACTTCCCTTGGGGAAAATCTAGGAGAACGAAATAAAATACACTCGAAGGCACTTGATCCTCTTCAGCGGATCGGTTCGGAAAACAAACAAGTGGAAAAGACGCCAGGTATCAGCGTCTGAGAGGATGACAATCTGGCACCTCGGGTTACGATGGCAACGCGGCAGACGATACAAGTCTGGAGTCCGACGAAAAGCACCAACTATCACTCACACTCCTTTTTGCATACTGTTACTATTTTCTGAAATGTACGGCCATAGAACATTGACAGTTGACTACTTAGCACTACAACCATTACTGTTACACAATGTAATGTAATGTAATGTAAAGTAATGTAATAATATAATATAATATAATATAATATAATATAATATAATATAATATAATATAATATAATATAATATAATATAATATAATATACAGGGCTTTCATTAAAAAACTTCCCAGTCTAAATAACTATTTAAATTTAATTCAGTTTAAACAAAAAACACGTCAATTTAGATATTGAGGGAGGAAGTCTGAAACCAGGCTTAATTGTACAGGGTGCGTCAGAAAGAACGGATGGATTTCACATGGCAAGAAAATTGTAAAGATTCATCAAATCAAAAATTTATTGTCATCAACATATTCACCAATACATGCAGTTTATTTATGGAAAACAACATTATCCATATGATGTCCTTGGCTTTCAATACAGGCATCGAGGCGTTTTCTGATGTTCGCCATCACTTTCACAGTCATAGCTGGTGCAATTGCCACGATTTCTTCACGAATCGCTGTCTTCAGTTCGTCCAGTGTATGTGATGAATGTTTACAAACTTACGCCTTCAAATGGTCTCAAAGAAAGAAGTCGCAGGGCGCGAGATCTTACCGTAGCCTCGGACAATCTCAGTGCAATAGAATTTCGTCCAGGTGATTTCTTCTTTAATGTTGAACCTGTGATACGAAATGAAGCCACCCACCGCAAAATTGTATTCCGAGTTGGAATCCTAGCGTGACATCCGATGTCGAAATGAGTCCTGAGTGGCGATCACAGACTCTTCATTTTTTCAAAAATGTCTCTACGATGAAAGCACGATGTACACCAGACCAACACCATATTCTCAACTGAAACTGCATTCTATGGCTGACCCAACAGTCGTGGTCCCCCTCACTATATCTCTCTCCTCGTTGCGTATCGATAGTTTGAAATCCATCCGTTCTTTCTGACGCACCCTTTATTTTAGATTTCACCCCCAACCCCAAGTCACCCCTACTTTGAAATTTGAAATGTTACGTCTATATTGTTATACTTAAATATGAAAGAGTATTCAATTGTTTATACACCTCATTCGTTTTCTCATCTTTGCTTTCTATCGTCGCTTTGCAACCTGGATTGTTGTTATTGTTGTTTAGAGGTGAAGAGATTGAAGCCACAAAATCATATTGAGCATTTCATGTGATAGTTGTGTTTGTGTATTAAATTATTTTAAAATGGTGTATACCCTTCCAGAGAGAACATAAATCATCCTTATTGATTAAATTTAGGAAATTACACAAAATAAGCTGTGTTTTCATCCTACAGTCAACTGAAAGTAACAAAAATACAGGTTGCGAGGCGACGATAGAAAACAAAAGATGCGAAAACAAATGAGATATATAAACAATTGAATGCTCTTCCATACTTAAGTGTAAAAATATAGGGGTGCCAATTGAAATTTCGAAAAATATAATATAATATAATATAATATAATATAATATAATATAATATAATATAATATAATATAATATAATATAATATAATATAATATAAACCTCGACCAGGTAACTTGTCCCAATTAAGATTCGAACCCGGATCAGCAGTTTCACAAACCGATATGCAGAACACTTGTCCACGCGGTGGACTATGTAAATTTCTTACTTACTTACTTACAAATGGCTTTTAAGGAACCCGAAGGTTCATTGCCGCCCTCACATAAGCCCGCCAGCGGTCCCTATCCTGTGCAAGATTAATCCAGTCTCCATCATCATACCCCACCTCCCTCAAATCCATTTTAATATTATCCTCCCATCTACGTCTCGGCCTCCCTAAAGGTCTTTTTCCCTCCGGTCTCCCAACTAATACTCTATATGCATTTATGGATTCGCCCATACCTGCTACATGCCCTGCCCATCTCAAACGTCTGGATTTAATGTTCCTAATTATGTCAGGTGAAGAATACAATGCGTGCAGTTCTGTGTTGTGTAACTTTCTCCATTCTCCTGTAACTTCATCCCGCTTAGCCCCAAATATTTTCCTTAGCACCTTATTCTCAAATACCCTGAACCTATGTTCCTCTCTCAGAGTGAGAGTCCAAGTTTCACAACCATACAGAAGAACCGGTAATATAACTGTTTTATAAATTCTAACTTTCAGATTTTTGGATAGCAGACTGGATGATAAGAGCTTTTCAACCGAATAATAACACGCATTTCCCATATTTATTCTGCGTTTAATTTCCTCCCGCGTGTCATTTATATTTGTTACTGTTGCTCCAAGATATTTGAATTTTTCCACCTCTTCGAAGGATAAATCTCCAATTTTTATATTTCCATTTCGTACAATATTCTGGTCACGAGACATAATCATATACTTTGTCTTTTCGGGATATTAAAAATGCTGCTTCAGTTTTTCATCATCATTGCGTAGGCCTATATCTATTTCATTTTAGTATGTCTCTGCAATATAGACGGCTAAGGAAATACTGTACACTATTTTAAGGCAAATTTTAAAGGATAATATTTTCATAAGACACTTAATACCCAACAAATAATACAGAGCGATCCATATAAAACATTACAAATTTATTTAATTATTATATCCCTCTGGAAGCTAGCATATACTTGAAATCGAGTTTAACGGACTTAGTGGCTCTGAGAGAATCTATATTGGTACCCCTGCCATCCATTGTCGACTATTGTTAGCCCCTCAGCAAGAGTGGAAAACACAGACCCGCAATGAGTCAAGATTGTGTTGATGATGTTCGAGGATAGTAAACTCACCAAAGAAATCATTGCGCCGTTTGAGCCAGAAGACAGGCTATTTCCAGCAAGATGAGCAACATGTCCTACGTCTAATGATTCCATGAAACTTACAGCCAGCTTCTTCGGTGGTCGCCTAATCTCGAAAAATAATCTGTGGCCTCCAGATCACCTGACCTAACCTCTCCGAACTTCTTTTGATGGGGCTATCTTAAGGACAGAGCAAACAATAACAGACCGCTGTCACTTACTCAACTCCGTAAGGTCATTAGGATAAAATCAGCAAACCCTGACAACGATACATTTCGGAGAACGTCATGGAATATGGTGCGAGAAGTACAGTTGTGTATATATGCAAGTGCAAGACATTTTCAACATTTAGAATATCCCACAGTTACTCTGTAATTCAGAACAGATTGCACACGTTTGCTATTATTGGTTCAGAAGTTATAACTCATTAAAATTGTAAAGGTTTATATGGATCGGTCTGTAATAGGTATAAGAGGTATTTAATAATTTTGAGTAATAGCCTACGTAATGAAAATAATTTAAAATATGATTTAGAGCTTATTCTTAATTTTTAGAGCCTATATCATACTTTTACTGAACCTACTACAATAGTAATAATAATAATAATAATAATAATAATAATAATAATAATAATAGTAATAATAATAATAATAAACAAAGTATATGATTATGTCTCATGACGTGAATATTGTACGAAATGAAAATATAAAAATTGGAAATTTATCTTTTGAAGAGGCGGAGAAGTTCAAATATCTGGGAGCAACAGTAACAAATAGAAATGATACTCGGGAGGAAATTAAACACAGAATAAATATGGGAAATGCCTGTTATTATTCGGTTGAGAAACTTTTATCATCCAGTCTACGTCAAAAAATCTGAAAGTTAGAATTTATAAAACAGCTATATTGCCGGTTGTTCTTTATGGTTGTGAAACTTGGACTCTCACTTTGAAAGAGGAACATAGGTTAAGGGTGTTTGAGAATAAGGTGCTTAGGAAAATATTTGAGGCTAAGAGGGATGAAGTTAAGGAGAATGGAGAAAGTTACACAACACAGAACTGCACGCATTGTATTCTTCACCTAACATAATTAGGAACATTAAATCCAGACGTTTGAGATGGGCAGGGCATGTAGCACGCATGGGCGAATCCAGAAATGCATATAGAGTGTTAGTTGGGAGGCCGGAGGGAAAAATACCTTTGGGGAGGCCAAGACGTAGATGGGAAGATTATATTAAAATGGATTTGAGGGAGGTGGGATACGATGATAGAGAATGGATTAATCTTGCTCAGGATAGGGACCAATGGCGGGCTTACGTGAGGGCGGCAATGAACCTCCGGGTTCCTTAAAAGTAAGTAAGTAAGTAAGTAAGTAATAATAATAATAATAATAATAATAATAATAATAATAATAATAATAATAATAATACATGTTCGCATAAAAACCCCATAGTATGTAATACCAATCCGAAGCCGGAAGAACTGTAGACAAGAAGAAGTACAGACAGATGTGCCATTCTTGCGCCAGCACAAACTAATGTGTTGGGTCTTGTCTGTTTCCAAGACAACGGGCTCGAGGCTTTACTGTCCCACAGGGGCCGCAAGGAACACGTAGTCGTAAAGGAAAGACTGAAGAAATGCGAACGTATGGACGTTCCTTGGGGGCAGATAAACTGGAGGGAGGGTGATTCGACCCCGGGGAAGGGACAACAGCTAATCTTGCATCGATATGAAACCACCCCCACACACACATCAGCCAAGGTGCGTTAAATCTCGGGGTAAACCGCCCTGTCAACCCCAGCTCCAATTTTGAAGGAAAAGTCAACATTCAAGCGGTTATTGGATTAGAGATGTGGGGAAGCGATGATGCCTGTTGGGGTAGGCAACCACCCAAACGTTTATTCCGCGACAACTTCTGGAGGAAGGAAAAAGCTGTTTCTATGGAGACAAGTTCAATATGTGAAATGCTCGGTAAGTGCACAGCGATACAGCGTCTGCATAACCTGTGGCAAGATGGCGAATTCCGATACATTACCACAGTCTACTATATACAGTCACGAAGCTTGAGTTTTGAGGGTGCTAGAAACAATAGACTGTGACGGTACTATTTTGCATTGCCTGTAATGAGGCGATATTAGCGATCCTAGTGGTGAGCAACTATCTAATGTTTGCATATTTACTACATATTGAGCTTCGCGACTGTATACACTAGACTGATATTACATCGCATCCTATTTATTTTACTTATTCGAATGATAAATTCGACTCACCAAGAGCAGGTCTTTAACTGCAAACCCAGCATTTCCTATTCTTCCCAATTTCTTGCTTTCCTCTTAATCTCCCCATATAATACCTTAATGCTGTCTACCAACTGATAACTTTTACCCCGAACTCTTGTCCAGTTCACCATTCCTTAAGAACCGCAAATTAACAAATTAGGCCTACACCAAAATTAAAAAAAATAATAATAAAAAAGATAAAAAATAAAATAAATAAAAACCAATCACTGCACTCACACACCTACTCGCACTTATGTCAGAAATAGTGTCATATACAGTATGTAATATATATTTATTGTTATTTATGTACAATGGCTGGAGAGGGCGTCCTGCGCGTGTAAGACCCTAAAACGGCCTCTGGCTCAAAGCCAGTAAAGTCAATAAACAACTCACACTTACATCTGACAACTGAAAGCTATTCATAAACCTTACCAGGGTTCGAACCCTGACAACTGTGGTTCTTACGCAATGTTAGCCGAAAGGCCCGGGATCAGGTAGTAATTATTACAAATGCAATTTTAGTAGGTAAACGCGTTGGGAAAGATTTTCTCGTGGCTCTACATTACCCATGAAATGAATTTACTATGAAGAATGACTAAAATATCTCATATCTATTAGTATCCATTAGTTTTTTTTTTTTTAATTTATGTTCGTTACTTTGGTCAACAACAAATTTTCAAAATAAGAATGCCTGACAACATGCAAAACGACAAGTAGGCCACCTGACAGGATAAATAACAATGGCGAGTACATGACTCAATTAAATAAGATAGAGAGTACAAGATTCGGTGAAAAATAATGGCGAGTAACTCACTCGGTGGAAAAGAACGGCGAGTAACTCACTCGATGGAAAAGAACGGCGAATAACTCACTCGGTGGAAAAGGATGGCGAGTACCTCGATGGAAAAGAGTGGCGAGTAACTTACTGGATGGAAAAGAATAGCGAGTAACTCACTCGATGGAAAAGAAGGGCGAATAACTCACTGGGTGGAAAAGAATGGCGAGTAACTCACTGGGTGGAAAAGAATGGCGAGTAACTCACTGGGTGGAAAAGAATGGCGAGTAACTCACTGGGTGGAAAAGAATGGCGAGTAACTCACTCGATGGAAAAGAAGGGCGAATAACTCACTGGGTGGAAAAGAATGGCGAGTAACTCACTGGGTGGAAAAGAATGGCGAGTAACTCACTGGGTGGAAAAGAATGGCGAGTAACTCACTGGGTGGAAAAGAATGGCGAGTAACTCACTCGATGGAAAAGAAGGGCGAATAACTCACTGGGTGGAAAAGAATGGCGAGTAACTCACTGGGTGGAAAAGAATGGCGAGTAACTCACTGGGTGGAAAAGAATGGCGAGTAACTCACTCGATGGAAAAGAAGGGCGAATAACTCACTGGGTGGAAAATAATGGCGAGTAACTCACTCGGTGGAAAAGAACGGCGAGTAACTCACTCGATGGAAAAGAACGGCGAATAACTCACTCGGTGGAAAAGGATGGCGAGTACCTCGATGGAAAAGAGTGGCGAGTAACTTACTGGATGGAAAAGAATAGCGAGTAACTCACTCGATGGAAAAGAAGGGCGAATAACTCACTGGGTGGAAAAGAATGGCGAGTAACTCACTGGGTGGAAAAGAATGGCGAGTAACTCACTGGGTGGAAAAGAATGGCGAGTAACTCACTGGGTGGAAAAGAATGGCGAGTAACTCACTCGATGGAAAAGAAGGGCGAATAACTCACTGGGTGGAAAAGAATGGCGAGTAACTCACTGGGTGGAAAAGAATGGCGAGTAACTCACTGGGTGGAAAAGAATGGCGAGTAACTCACTGGGTGGAAAAGAATGGCGAGTAACTCACTCGATGGAAAAGAAGGGCGAATAACTCACTGGGTGGAAAAGAATGGCGAGTAACTCACTGGGTGGAAAAGAATGGCGAGTAACTCACTGGGTGGAAAAGAATGGCGAGTAACTCACTCGATGGAAAAGAAGGGCGAATAACTCACTGGGTGGAAAAGAATGGCGAGTAACTCACTGGGTGGAAAAGAATGGCGAGTAACTCACTGGGTGGAAAAGAATGGCGAGTAACTCACTCGATGGAAAAGAATGCGAGTAACTCACTCGGTGGAAAAGAATGCGAGTAACTCACTCGGTGGAAAAGAATGCGAGTAACTCACTCGGTGGAAAAGAATGCGAGTAACTCACTCGATGGAAAAGAATGCGAGTAACTCACTCGGTGGAAAAGAATGCGAGTAACTCACTCGGTGGAAAAGAATGCGAGTAACTCACTCGATGGAAAAGAATGCGAGTAACTCACTCGGTGGAAAAGAATGCGAGTAACTCACTCGGTGGAAAAGAATGCGAGTAACTCACTCGGTGGAAAAGAATGCGAGTAACTCACTCGATGGAAAAGAATGCGAGTAACTCACTCGGTGGAAAAGAATGCGAGTAACTCACTCGGTGGAAAAGAATGCGAGTAACTCACTCGATGGAAAAGAATGCGAGTAACTCACTCGGTGGAAAAGAATGCGAGTAACTCACTCGGTGGAAAAGAATGCGAGTAACTCACTCGGTGGAAAAGAATGCGAGTAACTCACTCGGTGGAAAAGAATGCGAGTAACTCACTCGGTGGAAAAGAATGCGAGTAACTCACTCGGTGGAAAAGAATGCGAGTAACTCACTCGGTGGAAAAGAATGCGAGTAACTCACTCGGTGGAAAAGAATGGCGAGTAACTCACTCGATGGAAAAGAATGCGAGTAACTCACTCGATGGAAAAGAATGCGAGTAACTCACTCGGTGGAAAAGAATGGCGAGTAACTCACTCGGTGGAAAAGAATGCGAGTAACTCACTCGGTGGAAAAGAATGCGAGTAACTCACTCGGTGGAAAAGAATGGCGAGTAACTCACTCGATGGAAAAGAATGCGAGTAACTCACTCGATGGAAAAGAATGCGAGTAACTCACTCGGTGGAAAAGAATGGCGAGTAACTCACTCGGTGGAAAAGAATGCGAGTAACTCACTCGATGGAAAAGAATGCGAGTAACTCACTCGGTGGAAAAGAATGCGAGTAACTCACTCGGTGGAAAAGAATGCGAGTAACTCACTCGGTGGAAAAGAATGCGAGTAACTCACTCGGTGGAAAAGAATGGCGAGTAACTCACTCGATGGAAAAGAATGCGAGTAACTCACTCGATGGAAAAGAATGCGAGTAACTCACTCGGTGGAAAAGAATGGCGAGTAACTCACTCGGTGGAAAAGAATGCGAGTAACTCACTCGATGGAACCCTAAGAAAAATCCCAACTGCGATCTTGTCCGTCTCAAGTGTCAGTATGAATTTTTCAATTACAGGCCCAGGCCTTACCAGTACTCGAACCTGAACTGTCTACGTTGACAAGTTGATGGTTCAGACGTTACACCGTAGGGTCATCGAACTGCTATCGAAATTCACACGTTATCACCCACGCTGAGGTTAATGACCTTTAAGAGCGGGGCAGGGGGGGTATGAAAGCCGTGATACTTTCATCCCCTTTGTGTTTTTGTTGTTGTTTGTAGGTTGTTTGTTGTGATTAGCGATACGCAGTGGTCAGTACAGTACATGGTAAATTTATACACAATGTCACCTCTTCACAAAAGACTTCATAGGGAGCAGCTTTTAAATTAAAAGTTGTGGAATATGAAAAACAACGTGTTAAAGCGGCGACAGAAAGGCAGCTCGGATCACCGCCAACTGAAAAAAAGTGACAAGGGATTAGAGGAAATCCATGTGATTGCAAGGAACGACCGTAAAGGATTGCGATAAATAAATACAATTTGCTGTTAGATTTAACTGTGTCTAATGAACACAATTAAATTAGCTACATATGAATAAGTCAATTCTCCAATAATAATAATAATAATAATAATAATAATAATAATAATAATAATAATAATAATAATAATAATAATAATAATAATAATAATAATAATTGGAGCTCGTATTGTTCACCTGACATAATTAGGAACATTAAATCCAGACGTTTGAGATGGGCAGGGCATGTAGCACGTATGGGCGAATCCAGAAATGCATATAGAGTGTTAGTTGGAAGACCGGAGGGAAAAAGACCTTTAGGGAGGCCGAGACGTAGATGGGAGGATAATATTAAAATGGATTTGAGGGAGGTGGGGTATGATGATAGAGACTGGATTAATGTTGCATAGGATAGGGACCGCTGGCGGGCTTATGTAAGGGCGTCAATGAACCTTCGGGTTCCTTAAAAGCCATTTGTAAGTAAGTAAGTAAATAATTAGAGCCCGGATGTTTAGGCATTTAAAACAGTTAAAATAGGCAGGCAAAAAAGGCAATAAAAACGTAAAAAAAGGTACAATAATCTTTGAAAAAGGCATTATAAATTTTAAAAAGGCATAGTATATTTTAGCAATAAATTTAAATTATATCAACAAAACTCACATATTACTTCGTAGGCGACACATGTTGACTTATAAAATACTTTTTTCGTGATTAACTGTCTTTTCACAAACCTTACATAACGAAACTGTTCCATCGGTTAAAAACACATGGGCATCAAATTCACTAGCGTAAGGCTGAAGTTTACTTTTCAACGATTTACTAAATTTAGGCATTCTAGCTAAAGCCTGTGTTTTTCTGAACCGACGCATCCGAACTACACGAGAAATAGTGAGTGGTTTCTATAACTGCGAGATGCGAGGTATGCGCACCTCGCTATCTCTCTTGTTGTCCAGATTTGTGCGAGGCGGGCCTCGCATCTCGCACGTCGCATGCGTCGGTTCAAAAAAGCCAAGGCTTAACCGATCTTATACCTTCTGTCACCCGACAATAACTGATTCAGGGTTGCCAGAGAAAGGAAACAAAATCGTCGTACCAACTCATGAAAATTGTCGTACTTCAACACTTTCTCTCCTATATCGAATTATGCACACTTCATCCCCCTATTATTTATTCGCTCGTTTTCATACTCTCTCTCGCTATCATAATATTAATACTCGACCACAACGCGATAACACGCTAGAAATTCCACTTCACACATCATCTCTGTATTCATCTTTCACTGTTGCTACCTCTCGTCACTGGAACTCTCTGCCGCCTGAAGTCAAGGGCTGCCGAACATTGAAATCTTTCAACTCCAAGTTAGAAAATTATCTTATGACGAGTTGCCAAACTAACTTACTATTATGACAAGTGTTGTATTGCATGTTTCCACGTATTCACATTTTTTTTTTTATGTTCTAGTGATATTTAACTTATTTTATATTTCTGTTTTCATATTTTCCGATAATGGTATATCTCTAATGTGATAAGTTGAGCTATATATAAACATAATTTTCCTTACTGTGTATACTTAAAAATATTGTATTCATTGTATGCTTTGTACTGCACTATTTTATTACTACTATTAGTATTATTATTACTATTAGACCTGTTATTATTATTTTATTATTTATTATTATTATCATTATTATTATCATTACTATTCTTTATTATTATTATTATTATCATCATCATCATCAATAATTGTCTTATTTTTTTTATACTTTGTAGGCCTCATTTATTTTTGACCTGCTGTTCACATTTTATTATGCTTTTTTCTTTCCTTCTCTATGTTATATATTATGTCTGATTTCTTCTTACTTGTTGTTTACATTTTATTATTATTATCTTATTCAGTTTTGTGTGTACTTCGCAAATTTGTAGTGTTTCTGTAACGCAGTTTTTACTCCTGGTTGAGTGTTAGAGAAGGCCGTATGGCCTTAACTCTGCCAGGTTAAATAAATCATTATTATTATTATTATTATTATTATTATTATTATTATTATTATAAAATTGTAGTACATCTCTCACTTCGCTGTAGATTATTAGTTAACCGGGGTTCAAATCCTGATTGGGACAAGTTAACTGGTTAAAGTATTTTATGGGATTTTCTCTCAACCATTAAGAGAAAATGCGGAGCAACTTCGGCGCTGGACCATGGATTTATTTCGCTGGCTTTACCATCTTGATCTCAATCAGACGCTAGACAACTATCGCAGTTGATAAGCGTCGTAAAATCATATAATTCTACCGCAAAATTTCAGTCTCAGTTTAAGAATACCACTAATAATTATATATTGTTCACATCCATAATGACATTCGACATTCAAACAAATCACCACCAATTTCTTCATCATCAAAAATGTCATCGCCGTACAGCGTACACGATGACGTTGTTCAGAAACAACATTGTTATATTTTAATCAGAAGAAATTTGATCTTTGTTATTTAGTATCAATCAATACGACAGCTGATAAATTATATAAAATTAATTCACACTACAGTCGACTCAAAACCGACACTGCAATAATGTCACGCGTTTAGACTTCTTATTGCGGTACTATTTCATTCATAAAATACTTCCTTTATCGAACATACAAGGGAAGTTAATTTAAACTAGTATTACTTTGGTATACATGAAACCTAGAGCTCAAGATGGCAAATTATGACTTGAATGACAAGCGTAGTCACCATATCGATTTTCAAAGTATTTTCCCCACTCTTAAAATACGTTCCTTTTGCATTAGTGAATGGAGAAAGCTTGTCTGAATAGGACGAATTAAACATTAATTTTATTTTAATTATATACCAATATTATAAGTTCCAAAATAATTTGCTTGCGTGAGCTTTCTGCTTTCTTCATTTCTTGCTTAGATAAGGGTCAAATCTGATAATAATTGCGGCCGGTGGCCTTGCGAGCTGTAACTCTAGTCAAAATAGTCGTGCGTATGGCAACCCTGACCTGATTACTCCTTACTCAAATTTCTTTCTCCTAAAATAATAAACACGTGTAGCACAAAATTGTATCAGTAAGATTTGAAAATATGAAAGCAAACAATTGAAAATGCTACGTGACATCTTCTATGAGAACGAACTCAATATTTAAAATTATAAAGCTGATTGTTGGTACCGTGAAGACATGACAATATTATATTTGTACTCGTAACTGTGGCTTGTCTAGCATTATTCATATTACATTAGCACAATGTTAACAGATTAAGCACCAAAATAAATTACTTTTATTTATTATTGCTAGTAAAGTTAGTCATTGTTTCAAATATTTAAATTTCAAACACATTACAAGTGATTATAAAATTGCAAATAAACAAGAAATATTGCTTTAAAATGAAAAAAAAAAAAAGGCATTTAATAGTAGCAAACCCCTTAAAAAGGCACAATAGGCAAAATAAAAATCGCCCCTATCAGTGTGATTTACTCCAAATCACATTTATATCTATGGAAATAATGATTTGCTTCCACCCAGTAAAAAAGGCATTTTGGCAAACAACCGGGCTCTAATAATAATAATAATAATAATAATAATAATAATAATAATAATAATATCATTATCCAAATAAGTGTCAGTGAGTCATTCTCGGTGCACATTTTTTTTGAGGGGGGGGCCAAAGATTCTTCCCTTGGGGACAGTATTGAAGCACGGCTTTTGGTAGTGTATTACGATTCATTCCTTTGACATGGTTCTTCCACTACAGCTGGTACTTGTTTATAAACTGTGAGACTGATTGTAATTGGAGTTCTTGCATGGTATCCTCATTTTTTTGTGCTCCAAGCGACTATATCCCAGTGTTGCTCTAATAAATTTCATTTCACAGGCCGTTATTCTGCTGATATCCGTACTTCTCATTGTCCATGCTTAACTTCTGTAACATAGTACAGGTTTAGCTAAGGTTTTATACAAACGTATTCTAGTGTGTTGTTGTACAGAGAAGGTTTCATACGAGGAATTCGGTGACAGAAATTTCAGGAGGGATTTCGTTTATTAAAATCTACAGTGTCATTTCTGCTGCAAGTCCGCCGAGTTAGCGCTGTGGTACCGTGTTTGCCTCCAGACTAGCCGACCCGGGTTCGATTTCCGGCGGGGTCAGAAATGTTCATGTAAAATTGACAAATGGCACTGGTCTCATTCCACACTTGACTTGAAGTTGGGCAGTCTGAAGCGTTCTACACCCGCCCAACTTCAAGATAAGCGTGGAATGAGACTTCTGCCATTGGTTGAATAGCAATTACACTTCTCTTTCTCAGCTGGCAAGGTTTATTTCTCCTGTCAAAATATTTGGGGCTCAGAGGGATGAAGTTACAGGAGAATGGAGAAAGTTACACAACACAGAACTGCACGCATTGTATTCTTCACCTGACATAATTAGGAACATTAAATCCAGACGTTTGAGATGGGCAGGACATGTAGCACGAGTGGGCGAATCCAGAAATGCATATAGAGTGTTAGTTGGGAGGCCGGAGGGAAAAAGACCTTTGGGGAGGCCGAGACGTAGGTGGGAAGATAATATTAAAATGGATTTGAGGGAGGTGGGATATGATGGTAGAGACTGGATTAATCTTGCTCTGGATAGGGACCAATGGCGGGCTTATGTGAGGGCGGCAATGAACCTCCGGGTTCCTTAAAAGCCAGTAAGTAAGACATTATGGGACGAAGTATAGTTATCACTATCGGCAGAATATGAATCCTCTGACATGGAACCTAACATCAAGCATGGTAAACGTTTGACAAATGATAGCGATTGGCCGTGCAAGGAGGAGTCGAATATGCGCGACTGTGTAATTTAGCTTACACGAATTTTTTCAGTATTTTCATTTGTTTCTGGGTGATTTATGACCATCAGAACTCCGTCATGCAATATCGAATCTGGGCGAGGCACTCACATAACACACAATATCCAGTTGAATGCGTTTCCGTAATTGGAAGTAGGCCTAGTCTAACAGAAGAGGCCGTTCAATGTTGTACAAACATAAAAGGATTAGCTGTTGCACTCCATTCTGTATGAACTATTAATTGGATTTGGAATATGCCGCGCTCAAATTTTCATGGATGAAGCAAAGCGTTCCCCGTGCATTATGAGATTTCAATATTTGCTGCTCGAGGGACAACAGACAGAGCGACACAACCGTTAATCTTTATTTAAGAAGATGAAGCACTGCAAACAAAATAGAATTAGGTCTAATGTTCACAGGAAACCTATTTCACAGAAGCTGTCCCCGAACAATTTCAGTTGTCAACTAATGTTACACAGAATGTCCCGAAATTCGCGCACACGGGCTATATCGTGAGAATCCTGGATGAAAATGGCCACGAAAACTTTAGTGACAAAATTTAGTCCCAAGAACTTTTATTTGCACAATATGTACTGTAAGCAGTAACATGAACTGCTGCCAGGAAGTCGAAAAGAGGATAGCAATGGTCAAGGGCGCCCGCAGAATCCAATCTCAGTGGTAGCAAGATGGTTAGAAAATTAGAGGAAACGGATGGACGAGGAGAGAGAAAATTGAAAATGAAAAATATTTAGTTCTGAAATCTAAATTACTCTGCACACGCATTCATAGTTTAAAGCACTCGCTTTTGTTGAATTGTTTACCGAGGATTTGAGAAAACATGTATCGAATATATAGAGAAAAATAAAATAAAAACGCGTAAAAAATAGAAAATCGAGGAAGGAGAGGAAAGCGAAGAGAAAGGAGAGGACATCAAAGAGGAAGAAGAGTAAAAGAGGAAGAGGGAAAGGAAAAGGAAGAGAAAGGAGAGGAAAATGAAGAGGAAAGAGAGGAAAGCGAAGAGGAAGGAGAGGAAAGCGAAGAGGGAGAGGAAAACGAAGAGGAAGAAGAGGAAAGTGAAGAGGGAGGAAAGTAAAAGAGGAAGAAGAGGAAAGCGAAGAGGAAGAAGAGGAAAGTGAAGAGGAAGAAGAGGAAAGCGAAGAGAAAGGAGAAGAAAATGAAAAGGAAGGAGAGGAAAGCGAAGAGGAAGGAGAGGAAAGCGAAGAGGAAGAAGAGAAAAGCGAAGAGGGAAAGGAAAAGGAAGAGAAAGGAGAGGAAAGCGAAGAGGAAGGAGAGGAAAGCGAAGAGGAAGGAGAGGAAAGCGAAGAGGAAGAAGAGAAAAGCGAAGAGGGAAAGGAAAAGGAAGAGAAAGGAGAGGAAAGCGAAGAGGGAAAGGAAAAGGAAGAGAAAGGAGAGGAAAGCGAAGAGGAAGGAGAGGAAAGCGAAGAGGGAAAGGAAAAGGAAGAAGGAGAGAAAAACGAAGAGGGAAAGGAAAAGGAAGAGAAAGGAGAGGAAAGCGAAGAGGAAGGAGAGGAAAGCGAAGAGGGAAAGGAAAAGGAAGAGGAAGGAGAGGAAAGCGAAGAGGAAGGAGAGTAAAAGAGGAAGAAGAAACCAAAGAGAAAGGAGAGGAAAGCGAAGAGGAAGGAGAGGAAAGCGGAGAGGAAGAAGAGGAAAGCGAAGAGGATGGAGAGGAAAGCGAAGAGGAAGAAGAGAAAAGCGAAGAGGGAAAGGAAAAGGAAGAGAAAGGAGAGGAAAGCGAAGAGAAAGAAGAGAAAAGCGAAGAGGGAAAGGAAAAGGGAAAGGAGAGGAAAGCGAAGAGGAAGGAGAGGAAAGCGGAGGGGAAGAAGAGGAAAGCGAAGAGGATGGAGAGGAAAGCGAAGAGGAAGAAGAGGTAAGCGAAGAGGAAGGAGAGGAAAGCGAAGAGGAAGAAGAGGTAAGCGAAGAGGAAGGAGAGGAAAGCGAAGAGGAAGAAGAGAAAAGCGAAGAGGGAAAGGAAAAGGAAGAGGAAGGAGAGGAAAGCGAAGAGGAAGGAGAGGAAAGCGGAGAGGAAGGAGAGGAAAGCAAAGAGGGAAAGGAAATGGAAGAGAAAGGAGAGGAAAACGAAGAGGAAGGACAGGAAAGCGGAGAGGAGGAAGAGGAAAGCGAAGAGGATGGAGAGGAAAGCGAAGAGGAAGAAGAGGTAAGCGAAGAGGAAGGAGAGGAAAGCGAAGAGGAAGAAGAGAAAAGCGAAGAGGGAAAGGAAAAGGAAGAGAAAGGAGAGGAAAGCGAAGAGGAAGGAGAGGAAAGCGGAGAGGTAGAAGAGGAAAGCGAAGAGGATGGAGAGGAAAGCGAAGAGGAAGAAGAGGTAAGCAAAGAGGAAGGAGAGGAAAGCGAAGAGGAAGAAGAGAAAAGCGAAGAGGGAAAGGAAAAGGAAGAGAAAGGAGAGGAAAGCGAAGAGGAAGGAGAGGAAAGCGGAGAGGAAGGAGAGGAAAGCGAATAGGATGTAGAGGAAAGCGAAGAGGAAGGAGAGGTAAGCGAAGAGGAAGGAGAGGAAAGCGAAGAGGATGGAGAGGAAAGCGAGAGGAAGGAGAGGTAAGCGAAGAGGAAGGAGAAGGGGACATAGAGGAACTAACGAGAAGGGAAGGATAGAAGAGGAACAAGAAGGTGAGGAAGAGCTCCTTGCAGGACGGAGGACGGAACCTGACCGTGGCGGCCACCACACCAAGCCGCGGGCATCGTAATGAGCTGTCCCGCCGCACAAGGAAATCTGGGCGCTCGCCCGGACACCGACTCCGTATTTTTCCCCGGAGAATCTGTATTATCGTATTCTCTACATGCTGCAAGGCGCGCGACGAGCGGGATATATCATCCACGTGCGGGGGAGGGGGCCTTTGGAACGCGTACGTATATAAAATCGATGCTCGGATGGTTCCTGCCCTGCCTCCGCCGCCGCTCCACACCATAGGTAGCCTACTACACTGGAGTAGGGGTGCACAAACACCTAAGAATTACCTCGCCACACACCAGCGAATGGAAGAGTAGGAAGAAAAAACCTTCTAGTTCACGTTACCAGAACACAGGAGATATCTTGAAGTACACTACATTATTTCTTAATAGCGTCAATGGAAATAAATGCATCCCTAGTGACAATTCTCCTTGCTGGATAGACTGACTGTCAGCACTTCAGTTCAGTAAAGCAAGATGCACAGTATTAGCGCCACTCTTCATTTCAATCCGTCACGGTTAACTCCACACTGATTACAGATACGTTCTCACTGTAACTAATATACTGTCGTTCTTGAACTCTGTCATTACAATTCAACCTTCAGGAGTTGTGTCACTTTCCATCTATATTCCACACGGCTAACTTTACGTTAATTTCTGTTAAGTAATATAGGCCTACGTATTTATTTATTTATTTGTTGTTGAACATAACAGGCAAATCCCAATTACAATGTTCAAGACTGAAAAACTAATTTATAAAACATAAACAAGGAAAAGGAAACTTACACTTATTAAAAATTGAAACAAAATAGAAATAAGAGAAAGAAAAAAAAAGAGAAATTGAAATAAGGTGTGAAAGTAGCTTCAAATTAACTAACAACAATATTCTGTAAAATACGACAACAAATAATTCTGAATCTAGAGAAATTCATATTGAAAATATCAACATTCGGATGAGGATGTAATTTATTGTATAACTGTAACATTTGGAAAACTGGGGAATTTTTGTGGGATTCAGTATTTGCCCTTGGTATGTAAAATAAATTTCGAAATTTTGTATTAAGCTTAGGTGCATATCATGTTATATAGTGAAATAAACCAACACAGTCCAACTTATTGTTAACAATTTTATAAAGAAAGTTTAAAGATTGACAATTTCGTCAAATTTGCAAACTAGTAAAATGGAAATGTTGAAGCATTGTTGCATAACTCTCATAAGTTTACTTTAATTTGAGGAGGTTTTTTTTTTTAATTAAACAAAATTTATGTACAATAAAGTTTGTACGGACTGGAAGGTCCGGGGTTCGATCCCAGGTGGTGACAGGATTTTTTCTCGTTGCCAAACTTTCAGAACGGCCCCGAGGTTCACTCAACCTTCTATAAAATTGAGTACCGGGTCTTTCCCGGGGGTAAAAGGCGGTCAGAGCGTGGTGCCGACCACACTACCTCATTCTAGTGCCGAGGTCATGGAAAGCATGGGGCTCTACCTCCATGCCCCCCAAGTGCCTTCATGGCATGTTACGAGGATACCTTTACCTTTTTTTTTTTATTGTACATAAATTAGTACATTATAACTGTGAATAACAGGAAAAGAAAAAAAAGAAGAAAATAACCTCTTACTTGTTTGTGGGTATTGCCCAATGACAATCCCCCCCCCCTCCCAAAAAAAACTCTACAGTCTCATATCACTATGGCATGAGGTTTCGTTTTATCATTCTTTCATTTTATGTTACACTGGACTACAAGGTAAATTCTGCACTGTTATCTCCTATCAATGGGTGTCGTTAAATGAAGCATGTTATGTCATTATACACCATGTTCCGTTGAAACCTCTTGTATTTCAACATATGTATCTAATGCCTAACCCATTTCACTTGCGTGATTAGCGTTGTATTTCAACATATTATAGAGCATAAAGTAAGAAAGTTCGGGAAATGAAACTGCACGAAATGCAAGAGTAACTAAACAAATTTAATGAACATTTATTTGTAAAGCTTTATTAGCCTCATGGTCTAGTGGTCAGAGTTTCTGGTTCACGAGGTCCCGGGTTCGATTCCCGGTCAGAGTACACGGATTTTTCCTGAAATGGAACTGTTCCTATGTTCGTCCATGATCTGGAATTTAGGTTAAGTGTTGATTTAAGACTTCTCCTGGCGCTACGCAATCATGATCATTCCTACCATATCATCGGGACAACGTAACTCCGCCTTTCAGGCGCCCCGAACTTTGAAGTGAGTTACACATACGCCAATGCCAGGAGAGAAGACCAGCAATGTCTAAAGAGAACCTGGTGTCATTCAAAAAAACAAATTAGAGGAGAGGAGAGGAGAGGAGAGGAGAGGAGAGGAGAGGAGAGGAGAGGAGAGGAGAGGAGAGGAGAGGAGAGGAGAGGAGAGGAGAGGAGAGGAGAGGAGAGGAGAGGAGAGGAGAGGAGAGGAGAGGAGAGGAAATTAAGAAAGATGGAAATTATTATTGGTAGAAATTAAGGAAGAAAGAAAAGGAAAATAACCAAAAAGAAAGTGAATAGAAATTAAGGAAAAAGAGAAAGGATTGGAAATTAATAAAAGGAAAGGTATCGAAATTAACAACAAGGAAAGGGAATGAAATTTGAATGAAAGGGAAAGGAATGTAAATTAACAAAAAATAAAGTTGTGAGAATTAATGACAAGAAAGGAATGGAAATTAATGATAAAGGGAAGGAAATCAAAGAATATTTGGAAATTAAGAAACAAAAGGAAAAAGAATGGAAATTACGAAAAAAGGAAACGATTTGCAAAGAACGAGTCCAATTCAGCCCTGGAGAATATAATAATGATAGAAGATAAAACATACATATAAATTCACCTTTTCTAGCTTGAATGATAATGGAACCTGAGATTTCAATTATTCTTATTAGCTTTATTCACTTCTTTATATTAGCTTTTGTCAATTGTTTAATCCAAAGTCTCCTCAAATTGATCTACGGAAGCAATAAATTTTCCCTCTGTTTACTGCACATACACTGTCATCGAAAGAAGTAATTTTTACAAAACAATAGTTTATAAATGGCAAAACAAAATATGATTTTGTACGTACTGAGAACTGAAGAATCCAAAAATGGGGAAAAAAATAGTCTACATGGTGTCATTTAAAAAAAGTGCCATTGGCACACACTTTATAAATTAAAAGCACAGTATTTGGAACTATGTTCAAAATATTCCTTGATACCCTACAAATTATTATTATTATTATTATTATTATTATTATTATTATTATTATTAATCCGTGGCGCTACAGCCCGTGAAGGGCCTAGACCGACCAGCCGGCTGCTGGCCTCACGCCACATGCCGAAGCAGAGGTGGACGATCGTCCAACCAGAATGGAGGTATCGTGTGGTTAGCACGATGATCCTTCCAGCCGTTATTGCTGGCTTTTGCAACCGGACTTCGCTACCTATCGTAGCTCCCCAAGTGCATCACGATGCTGGGTGGGCACCGGTCCCATACACTGGCCGAAATTTCATGAGAAAATTTCTTTCCCCATGAGCACTTGAACCAGCGCGTATTCCGTAACGCGAGTCCTAGGCAGGATGCCTTAGACCGCGACGCCACGGCGTGGGACATTATTATTATTATTATTATTATTATTATTATTATTATTACTAGCTGCACCTGCTAGAAATAAATATAAAGTAATTACATAATTAAAATAGGACAACTTTTACAACAGCGCAAGATAATCTGCTTCGCTCATTACCCAATTTTTTTTGCATTGCATTTATTGCATATACTGTGTATTTTATGTATTTTAACACGATTCAATTGAGCATAGTTAAAATTTGAATTATAAAATAATGGATTGCTAAGCTAACGTACTATTACTGCATACTAAATCAATACACTCTCGTTGTTCGTTAATTCTCTGAGATTAAAATGAATGTACATAAATATTATTTTAAGAAATACAGAAAACGAATGTACACAATAGCCTATCAAATTTTCTGTGCATAAGAAGCTATTTTAATCTTACCTGTCCTCGATTTACTCAGACGTTACTGTAATAACATTATAGCATTATGTCCATCTAGAGAAACTACACTTTCCAATGGTGAAATAATAATTAATTATACAAATCGGTTAATTTAGCTTCTGATATTACTTCATACAAACACAGGAACATTCTCTGTAGGCTATGTTTAATAGCTTTCGATTGTTGATGTCCAAGGCCCCTGTTTCGATTGTTGTTGTCCAAGGCCCCTTATAGACGAAGTCATTTGTTCTTAATTCATTGCACCGTCTTAGATGGCGTTATTTTAATTTTAAAACTCATTTATCTCATTAAATATCAGTCCTATCAAAATTTTGTAAAGAATAAAACTTATCGGAAATCATTTTTAAAGAAACGTTTGTTATGTAACATTTTTCACAAAAATCAATAATAAGCGAGATATTTCGATTTATTTAATTCAGGCCCCCTTATAACCCTCCTTTTAAATAAAATATTTTGAATGCCATATAGCCTAAAATCTAAGTTACAACGAACTTAATTTATATTCCAATTTTCATATAAATCGGTTCAGCCATTATCGCGTGAAAAGGTAACAAACATACAGACAGACATACAAACAAAATTTTCATAAATGCGATTTTCGGTTTCAGGGTGGTTAATTATATATCTTAGGACCAATTATTTTTGGAAAATCGAAAATTACCAGAAAAATTCCGGCTACAGATTTATTATTAGTATAGATTATTATTATTATTATTATTATTATTATTATTATTATTATTATTGGAATGGGTACCAATTGTTTTAGTCTCTTCCTTATGCTAGATTTACCCACGATATCATTAAGCTACTCACAAACCAGTGAGAAATTTTCTTCTATGGTTCGTGTGTCTTGGGAATCTTACACTAGGACCCCATGAGTAGAATGAGGCATTTGTTTCATTTCCCTTTAAACATTGCGCGCTCTCTCGACTTTAAGTACCAACTTAGCCAATTAACAATTCACCATTGCCGGATATTAATTAACTCCTGAGCAGATGCGTTGTTCATCTGTTCTAGGAACCCTTGTTGCTATGAAACCAGCCTGTGGCATATGCCCTCCCGCGTCTGCCTGCCTATGCAGCAGTGTCGTTGCTAATTGGCACAATCTCGAACAGTTACAAATATATTTTTAACATAGTTTTGTTGTGGGGAAACTCAAAAAGTTTAACAACGCCTTACCTTCAACTTTCACCAACATGTTCCTAAACTTTTGGGCGTGTTCTCCAGGTCTTGACTTCTTTATATGGTGTTCATTGTATGCCAAACATCTAATGATACTATATATCGGTGTAGTTGATATGGCGTCGTCAAACAATGGATATAAAATTGACAGTGAAATCTTGATTCCGAAGAATTTACCACTACTAAGATTTATTTCAAATCATCCGTCCTCAAATGAGGTTGACCACTGGGATCCGGAATTAACAAACATAAAAGATAAAGGGATATGAAACGAGCAAAATAATGATTCGATTTGTACATTAAAACAAAAATTTACGTGTTAACATATAGATGATAGTATAGAATTTGAAGAGAGGCCTTCAGAATTTCCATTACAAACTTCTGAACCTCATAAAAGGGAATTTTAAATGATTTAAGGATATCACATGTAAATTTTGGTAAACAACCCCTCGCTCCAAATAGTAAACCTGTAACATCCCTGTTGTAAAGCGAAATGCCATATTTTTCACTGAGGTATGGAAGACAAGGTACATATTTAGCTCGCTTGTCATCATTTATCTGCAGTGCTTGATTCGTGTCTCGTTCAAAGCATATCGTAGGGTCTAAGACCATCGCTTTCTGGGTTCTTCTATTGATGGCAATTACTGTATATCGACTCTTCTACGAGAATCATCTTCAGACACACAATGAATCTCCTCATGTACTTCCCATCCTCTGTTTCTTAGCAGGTTGGCAATTGCTGTACGGACACGATGGTGTCTGTTGTTACGCAGTAGCTCTCCCTTCTTACAGAACCCCAGTACGTGGCCAAGTGTTTCAGTCTCGCTGCAGCTGGGATGGCGACAACGGGTAGTACTGAAGGTTATATGTCTTCTATTAAAATTAAAGTTTTTTTGACATGCTGACGTGTAGCCGTTTGCGCCTTTGCCTCTGTTTTTTTTTTTTTTTTTTTTGCGAGTATGATGAATAATCCTGTTTTGAGGTTAAGGTATCCATTAGTCCCGTATGGCAGAGTAATGCACGGTAGCCCACAGTTCAGCACTGCCAGTCCGCACGCGTCAGCAGCCCAGCCCACCCAAGACCAACAATGCCTGACGCGGCCGCTTCCTAGTCCGGCTTCAAAGCCCACAGTAGTCCACCTCACTGCTCAGCAATACACTGGCATCAACCCACCAGTTGGTTGCATTCTACTGGTTTTTCCCCTGCGCGCATTGTTTGTGCTTTTTCGCTTCCCGTGTGGTGCTATCGAACAAATTTTTAAAAACTGTCCCAATGGTACTTTCTAAATTTCCATCCGACTTTGTTGTTTTAGACTTTTAGCAGCGATTTTATCCATCATTACTTTTTCTCTCTAGAATGTGTACTTCCACGGCCGGTGTCTGTGTGTTCAACGTGAAATGAACATTGTTCATTCTCCATTCACTCACAGAGTTTAAACTTACTTACTGGCTTTTAAGGATCCCGGAGGTTCATTGCCGCTCTCACATAAGCCCGCTATTGTTCCCTATCCTGAGCAAGATTAATCCATTCTCTATCATATCCCACCTCCTTCAAATCGATTTTAATATTATCTTCCCAACTATGTCTCGGCCTCCCTAAAGGTCTTTTTCCCTCCGGCCTCCCAGCTAACACACTATATGCATTTCTGGAGTGGTCGTGCCAGAGAATCAGTCCCATTCCCAAACTTATTTGAAGGATTCGTAACAAGCTGTTTTTTACGGTGATGGGTTGTTAGCCCTTCGCCCAACCCCCAATCTGGAGGACCACCCCTCATCGGCTGTTCGCGACTGCTTATTCAATATATTCACAGCTACCCTCCATATCTGGAGGCCGTCTCCTCGATAACAGAGTTTAAACACAAAAATTAAACTGTAAGTTTCTTATATCATCTGCGCTTTTCTTACGAGTTTAAAAACAGTGTACATGGAAATGACCTTCAACAAGCCAAGTGAAGGGTTGTTCAGAGCAAGGCAACTTTATGTGTACTCCCTGCTGATGCAGCGTTGGACGATCTCATATTTAATGTATTTTAAAATGCACGGTTTTCTGGAAAACTATTCAAAACATAGCAAAACCGTATTTGACTTTTTTGTTGCTCTTTACTGAAGCAATTATCCATCAGAATTAATGACATTACTTACGGTTCATGCTATAGGCTATATATTAGTATATTGTATATAATTTAAGTGCATAAATGCATATATGTATCTGATTTTATTTCATATAAATCGACTCACAAGCAAACATTCTCATGGGGGCAGATAAAAAAGTTAATTTTTTTTCTTCCGCCATGTTAATAATGTCAAAACAAGTGCTTATACAACTTTTGGCCACTCCACCGCAATTACGAGGCCGTCCAGAAAGTGATTTTCCCTGGGGCCATTTACAGAAAAATGCACAATTTCTTGGAAAGATTTATTGGAACAGATACAGCAATTGTTGCGCTATTTGTCAACATATTCCCCACCAGAATTGATACATTTGTCATACCATGGGATCAAAAGAGAGATGCGCAGCCTGACACAAGGATACAAATATTGATCCCATCGATGACAAATGCCTCAATTCCAGTGGAGGATATGTTAAAAAAAATAGCGCAAAAATAGCTGTATCTGTTTAAATAAATCCTTCTAAGAAATTGTGCTTTTTTATTTATTTATTTATTTATTTATTTATCCTGATAAAGATAAGGCCATCAGGCCTTTTCTTCCCCTCTACCAGGGGATTACAACTACAATATAAAGAATACAATTACAATTATAATTACAATTAATATTGAATTTACAAATACAATAAAAATCAAAGTACTAAATAAATCATCATCATCATCATTATTATTATTATTATTATTATTATTATTATTACTATTACTATTATTATTATTATTATTATTATTATTAAAAGAATTAACAGGCTAATAAAAGCTAGACACTTCATTGTAAAAATTAAGAAGAGATACATTTTTTTTATTAACTAAGTAAAAATTGAGAAACTTTTGTCATCTAGTCTTCTGTCAAAAAATCTGAAAGTTAGAATTTATAAAACAGTTATATTACCGGTTGTTCTGTATGGTTGTGACACTTGGACTCTCACTTTGAGAGAGGAACAGAGATTAAGGGTGTTTGAGAATAAGGTTCTTAGGAAAATATTTGGGGCTAAGAGGGGTGAAGTTACAGGAGAATGGAGAAAGTTACACAACGCAGAGCTGCACGCATTGTATTCTTCACCTGACATAATTAGAAACATAAAATCCAGACGTTTGAGATGGGCAGGACATATAGCACGTATGGGCGAATCCAGAAATGCATATAGAGTGTTAACTGGGAGGCCGGAGGGAAAAAGACCTTTGGGGAGGCCGAGACGTAGGTGGGAAGATAATATTAAAATGGATTTGAGGGAGGTGGGATATGATGGTAGAGACTGGATTAATCTGGCTCAGGATAGGGACCAATGGCGGGCTTATGTGAAGGCGGCAATGAACCTCCGGGTTCCTTAAAAGCAAGTAAGTAAGTAAGTAAGTAAAAATTAAACCCACTCTACGCACTAAGAAAATGCTTAATAAGCTTGCTTTTGAACGCTACTAAATTCCGATAGTCTCTGATGTTACTGGGTAGGGTATTCCACAAGCGCGAGAGCGAGATTGTGTATGATGATGAATACGATGAAGTCTTATGTGTTGGTATGGCTAGTATGCGGCTATTTTGCGTGCGTGTGAAGAGATTATGATATGATGACGACAGATAACTGAAACGGGAGGCAAGGTAGGTAGGTGTAGAGGTGTGAAGGACTTGAAAAAGGAGAACAAGAGAATGAAAATTTCTACGTTCGTTAAGCCGTAGCCAGTTTAGAATTTGGAAGGATGGGGTAATGTGGTCAGCGCGATGGACATCGCAGACGAAGCGAACACAAGAATTATGAACACGTTGTAATCTTTGCGACTGGTTGACATTGAGGTCGGTCAGTAGAGAATGACAATGGCCCCAGGGAAAATCACTTTCTGGACGTCCTCGTAATTGCAATGGAGTGGCCAAAATTTGTATAAGCACTTGTTTTGACATTATTAACCAAATGAAAGAAAAAAAAAACTTTTTAATCTGCCCCCATGAGAATGTTTGCTTGTCAGCAGTAACAGTTACGAGAAAAGCCAAGTTTCAAACGCACAAGCAATTCGATAGAGTGATTTTTCCCTCACATCCAATACCTGGTCCAGTAGAACCGCTACAATCCACTCAAATAACAAGAGTGTGTTAGCAACCCCGCAAAGCGTTTGTGCACGGCGGGTTGCGCAATCTAATCTGTCTTACATTCCGACATTCGCGACATTGATTTATGGATCATATTACGAGGCCAGCAGAACGCTACGTGCGGAAGAGACGAAGGGAGGCTGCTGTAACGTTACATGTAATAGCTAATGATTCAACTTTAATTACAATTTTATCGTACACTGAAAGCAAAGAGAAACTTTCTCTATAAATTAAACTCTATTTGTAACTATGAAGATATCACGCAGTTACTAGCAGTTGGACTGTAAAAGACAACTGAGAACTTACCTAGAACTATTACAGATGGCTTAAAAACAGAGGAATCGTTTAGAAATTAACATTTCAAAATCACCACAGGGTCATTCCATGAGGAGTGGGACATTTCATCGAAGTTTTAAAACTACGAGACATGGTGAGATTTTTATTTTAACAATTGCCTACACTGTGTGCTTCCTATTTAGAAGGTTATTTTGGTGGGACATTGTTTTTCTTACGAATTTGAGCTTGACGATATCAGTGGCGTAGCATGAAATTTTGAGCAGGGTAAGCTAACTCAAGTTGTCTTTCATGTAGCTACATATGAGAAAATGTATTACAAAAATATAGTCTTAAAATAAATACTTACTTACTTACAAATGGCTTTTAAGGAACCCGAAGGTTCATTGCCGCCCTCACATAAGCCCGCCAGCGGTCCCTATCCTGTGCAAGATTAATCCAGTCTCTATCATCATACCCCACCTCCCTCAAATCCATTTTAATATTATCCTCCCATCTACGTCTCGGCCTCCCTAAAGGTCTTTTTCCCTCCGGTCTCCCAACTAACACTCTATATGCATTTCTGGATTCGCCCATAGTCTTAAAATAAATAGTAGTTAATATCAAGCCAGCAGTCCGAGATTGGTTGGAACCTCGTAAGTAACACCAATAAGGCATGACCTCAAATGGTACGTAGTAAAATATGATTTCATGGTTTACACATATCTCTAACAAATATACAAGGTCATTTGTTTTTTAAATCGCACTTTTGTTCGTAAGTCAGTCTTGATAATAGAACTGTCCCAAAAATTCAAGTAAATTGGTGTCAAGAACTGTTATTTCACTCATTATTTATTATATCAGCCACAATGCACACTAACACTTCAACTGAACACATCTCACGAAAGGGATAACTCGGGAACTAAATTATTTGCAATGTCGAAGCTAACTTCTTGCGAGCCTTGCGACCAGGGTAGTTTAGTTAGAAAGGGATGGAAAATCTGCAGGGTGGGTTACACAGAAGAATGAGTGAAAGAAACCAGTCTGCTTGGAAGCTGGTGTGTGCAGGCTTCTTGTTTACTGCTGCATCACGAATCATCCTGGCCTGCCGCATCACAATATTTAACGCATAAATATAAATTCTATTAAAATTAATAAATAATTTTGTTCATAAACTGCAGGTTTATTATGAAATTATTATTAACTGGGGAAGCTGAGCTTTTTAGCTTACATTGACGCTACGCCACTGGACGATATTATCATCAATAATCGCTGCTTGATTTTAATGCACATTTCAGTGATTTTAAGGTATTTTCCTGTCTTATACCATAATATAAGTGAACTCTTTTAAGATATGGTTTCTTCGAGACCTTGAGATATGCAATATAATCGTATAATCGTTAAGTTTATACTAAGACAGGCATTATGTAATTTTTTTAATACTAGAAATTATATGATTTTTTCTTTTCATTTCATTTTAGAATATTGTTGTTTAGTCAATTGTCCGAAGACAGGTCTGAACCTCACAAATGATAGCAATAAGTCACCACTTATGAGGCAACTAAGCCAGAAGATAATGGGGTGCGGTGGTCAGTTCCTTTTATTCCTCCATTGCATACATCGCCGAGTGGCTACATTTATTTATTTATTCATTTATTCATTTATTCATTTATTCATTTATTTATTTATTTATTTAACACTTTCCCTAAACAGGGATTGCCTTGAAAACAAAGTATACCATTTACAAAAACAAAATTTTGAATATTACATATGAAGAGCACAAGAAAAGAACGTGCTACGTCCACTTTTAACAAATTGTTCAGGATAACAATTTAAAGTTTGTCTTTAGCACTTCTTTCCCTGCATGCCAAATCTAAAATCTGTCATACAGTAGCACTTAGACTGTTCACATTAGGCCTATTATCACACGGTTTGATTCATATAATTAAATCAGTGAAATTCTACCTCACACAACCTGCATAACTCACTGTGAAAAAAAGTGGACAAAGCACATTGCTTTCCTGTGTTCTTCATATTACATCGATAATTTGTTATGAATATAAAACCAATACAAATGTTGTTTTGTTTGTTTGTTTGTTACTTTTTAAAATAAGTTTTGATCAAGTTTGAACAAATTTAATTCAAAAGTTGTGTGTAGTGTACCCTTTATCTATTTAAAATTGAAATTTATGTAGTTATACCAAGGCAAATTATATTAGATAAAATGTTAATTGTTACAATAATTTATTCAAAGTACAATTAATGTAAAAGGAGAAGGAGCAAAAATTTCAAATCTCATAATTTTGATAAATAGTTTCGTTCTTGCAAAGGTCAGTTTCGTGGTGCATGTTGCCTTAATAAATATATATTTATTTTTTAAGAATAACTGTAAGGATACATTTTTAACGATCGGACAGTTTTTTCGACCCCTTTCACAGGTTGGACATAAAACCTAAAAAAAAAAAAACCCATTTCACCTATTCCAAAAACTTAAAATGGTCTTTTTAAAACCCTAAAAATCCGGTTCCTACTCATTATATTAAGCATTAACCAATAGCAGAACAGGTTTAATTTTCACATGTGTGTTACTTGAGGCCTCCTTATATATATATATATATATATATATATATATATTTATTTATTTATTTATTCATTCTGGTGTAGTTAAGGCCATTAGGCCTTCTCTTCCACAACACCAGGAATACAAATACAATAATATAGAAAAACAGAGGGGGAAGAAACACTATATACAAAATAAAGCTACACAAAAAATAAAGAGAGAGAGAGAGAGAGAAAAAAACACTATAAACAAAGTAAAGCCACACGAATATATACACAGGTTGCATGTCACACAAACTTTAAATGAGTGATTAAGTATCATAATTAATTGTATCCTAACTAATTAACTAACATAAACAAGAAACTTGCAATTTTAATCTAGATTAAAAAAGAAAAAGAAAAAAAAACACAAATCAATACTTCTAGCAATACCTAAAAACATTTACTAAGACAAAATTTTCCAATTTAATTTTGAATTGTGATAAAGTCCAGCAGTCCCTGACGTAACGAATTCCAGAGGCGAGATATTTCTACAATATAGGAAGATGAATATAAAGACGTTCTATGATGAGGGATAGAAAGAAGTGCTTGATGTCGGTTTCGAAGAGTTGTAAGAAATTGAAAGCGCGATAACAGATAATTCGGAATAGAAGTATGCATGATTCTAAACAGAAGAGACAGTGAATGTATTGTTCTTCGTTCCTTCAGACGCACCCATGAAAGTAACTGGAGGGAAGGTGTTATATGGTCAAAATGAATTGTAAAAGTTTAAATGGCCTATCTTACATAAAACTGGTAGTATGGCATTTTTAACATAGCAGAGTTCTTACTAGAAAATACAACTGAATTACTACCCGTGCCCTTAAATTAAGAATTTCCTTTTTGCGTATCAAACTGCATCAAATAAACCACGAGACGGGAGAGCGGTAATTTTACTGATCCTCATAAAACAAATGAAATGGGCTTTGCGACTAGAAAATAAAAATACAAGAAGCGAAAACTCTTACATACAAAACGCTGAACTGCATAACAAACATTCGTACTAGCGGAGAGGAGAAAAACAAACACAGCTAGGAATAATGTGCACAACATTCTGGAGGGAGGGGGGGAAAGGTTAATCAGAGATACGCTCCGCTCTCGTGAACACAGCATGCAGATTTTATAAGCCGAATTATAGGAGGATAACGTATTACAGGCAGGGAAATATTTGAAACTACTCGTAAATCCGCCATTACTCACACAAAACAAAAGTAGATGTTCGGGGCGAAACAGTTGTACTAACACAATAAGCCTGTAGAGTTCTGAAATTACCGGTTTTATTCTAAGCATTCAATACGAGCGGAAGGGAATTCTCCCTCGCGCTCCGTTAGTTGGAAAGTTTTTGCGGAACAAATACAGCAGTAAACACAACACAACAAAATTGCGAGCATTTCTAATGGTACGTTACGTACCATAAACAACGGACGCTTATAACCTAAAAGGTAACCTTTGGATGCCTACTACGGCTAGTTACGATACGTAACTGCTTGTTTTCTATCACTTATCTATCAATTCATAAATAGGCCTCGTCATCAACGAGAGGAAAACAAAATATATGTTGGCAGATACTGGACAAAATAGACAGCCTGCAGATATCAGATTATAATTTTGAGAAAGTTGACAACTTTACATATTTAGGATCAGTGGTCACTAGCGATAATAACATGTCCAAAGAAATCTCTAATCGATTAATGAAAGCAAACAGAGCATATTTCGGCTTGAAATATCACTTTAGATCGCATGCTCTTTCCAGGAAAGTAAAAGTTATTCTTTACGAAACATTAGTGAGACCAGTTTTGACATATGCGGCAGAAACGTGGTCAATCTCCAAAAACGATGAAAAAAGATTGGAGATTTTCGAAAGAAAGATTCTGCGAAGGATCCATGGCCCAACATTTGAGGAAGGTCTCTGGAGGAGGACATGCAACTATGAATTATATAGACTTCTAGGAGAGCCAAATATAATCAATACAGTTAAAACTAGCAGAGTGAGGTGGGCAGGACATGTAATACGCATGGGCCCAAGCGAACCATGCAAAAAAATTGTAATAACAAATCCGGGAGGTCAGAGAAGACGAGGTCGGCCGCACTTGCGGTGGACTGATGAGAGTGGAAGAGGATGCCAGAAAGTTGGCGTGCAAGAATTGGAAGGCTGCTACACAAGATAGAGACGGATGGCGACAATTACTAAGGGAGGCCCAGGCCCACCAAGGGCTGTAGCGCCAATGATGATGATGATGATGATGATAATGATCTATCAATTCATAGACCTATCCTTCCATTAACCTCGATAGCTACCTATCTATTGTGCGCGAAACGTATCTGGGTAGTTAAAAGAAGGATGCGCAGGATTAACGATTTATATAACTAGTTCATGCAATTAAAGATTTTTTTTATTAATTTGCCCTACATAATAATATCTGTAATATTGACAATTAATATTTGAGGAGAAAAATTCGCTCCGGCGCCGAGGATCGAACCCGGGTCCTTGGTTCTACGTACCAAGCGCTCTGACCACTGAGCTACGCCAAATTCAATCAACAGCACCGGATCGAACCTTCCTCCTTCATTGTTTCCCTTTGTGGCCTGACTCCAAGTTTGGCATATACGTTGACGTTTTATGTGCAAGTCAACTGCCTGTCCGCCCCTGCATTAGAACAGAGCATCTGTTTTGTACCGGTATGTCTGTATCCGCTTGAGCTGTACTGTGTACTTGTAAATCTCCCTCTCCCCATCCAGCAACGTTGCAAAACGTCTAATATTGTAAACTTTAATAATTAGTTAAATATTGCAATTAGAAAACAATTGTGAGGACATTTTTTCTTCCTTATGACATGAATAATCATCAGTTAAAATAATGTCACTTATACCTCTTACACCCTGTAGACAACTGGCGAGATATTCATCAATTTATCAACGTAAGATTTATCTTCAGCCTATCTTTGTGTTTCTTCAATCTTATATAAGACGATTCATTCATAGTGTTCTGCCAAAGCACAGGTCTTTCACTGCAAACCCAACATTCTCCAGTTTTTCCTATTTTCTGCCTCCCTCTTAGTCTCCGCATATTATTATTATTATTATTATTATTATTATTATTATTATTATTATTATTATATTATGATCCATATATCTTACTGTCGTCTATCATCTGATATCTTTTTCTGCCCCGAACTTTTCTGATATAAGATGATTCATTCACAGTGCTCTGCTGAAACATTATGCGATTCTGGCATCAAGTTTAACTTCCTATAAAGCTGATTTTAATCATTTTAAAGGGAAAAATTCTTCTGTATACGCCCCTGTTCATTAACATGAAGTCACACACTCAGTGTTGGGTCTTTAACGTCTGTCAATTCACTTGAGGTATGTGGACATAAGTGGAAGAATTGGCCTGAGTCTGGTGTAGTTCCTGGGTAGCTCAGTGATAGAGCGTTGGCGCGCTTAGCCAAAGGTCCCGGGTTCGATATCCGGTCCCGCAACAATTTTTCCCTTTAAAATTATTTAAATCAGCTTTATAGGAAGCTAAACCTGGAAGCCACAATCGAAGATCGTGTATGTTTGTCTCAATTTTCGTTTTTTGCAAGATATCCCTCCCTTGCATTAAGGCGCCGATATGCTGTCTTCTGCATACGACAATTTTGTTACGTGGAAACGGTCAATGCATTTATTAGAAAGTCAAATTATATTATTGTTGACAGAAACCTAATAAACAAAAAGTTAAATCCGGCAATTTGTTTATGTTAAGGGGACACCTCACTAAAAATAACAACTTTTTTCCAAACCATTTTTCAGCCAAATTTTGAGAGCATGTTTACTATGTAATGGACTAACAAAATTCAAATTTTGGACTCCAAAAGTTTATTAATGTTCTGACACACAAACAGTCTATTCAGCCATGCTTCCCAACTCTTTGATGATTAGTCATTTACCACATAAAATTTGGAAAATTATTACATTTAATGAGTTATTATGTTCAAATAATATTTATTTTAAACTGTTATACTATAAAAAAGGCCTTTATCACTAGAATCGTTTATTTTTAAAACTCCACAAGTGACAAAAACAAAACTTTCGGGAAATCAATAAAACTATTTAGTTTAATTATTTTTATTTTTACTGTCAAAATGTATTTAACAAGAGAGATTAGTTGTTAAATGTTAGGTTTATTCATTATTAGTTGTGTTTTATTATATGTATAAAGTCCCCAAAAATAATTAGTTAGGATGTTATGGTGTTTTTCCAACAAACAAACTGAAAGTAAGCAAAGCATTCCTATTTTCCTAAGTATTAGAGTGAATGAAAGCAAGTATGAACAAATGTTATAACCTATGTGAAAACTACAGTACAAAATCACAAAAAAAAACATATATATATTTTTTTTCTGCTGCAACAGACATTTTTCTTATCAGGACTTAAAAGGAATGAAGTAATTGATGCTTATATTGTCAAAATCAATAAATATTAGTTTATTACTCCGTGCATAAAAGTTTTCTACATTAGATATTTTACATGTAAATTACACGTAAAATACGTACAGGTAATTTACTCACCCAACCCTGAATTAAATCCACGAACTTCTACTCATCAACCATTGTACCATCTGGCCCAATATTGCTGAAGTGTCTGTCAGAAATGTTTTATACTAATCCAGGTTTTAAAGTTGCATCTTTTTTTCAGCCGGTATAAATTTCAAAGCCGGTCGGCCGCTGAAATTGCCGTGTAACAGGTGGACTCTATTTCCTGTATCGTTATCCATTTCGTTAGGACGGCAAATCTACAGTAAATAAAAGAGAAACGAAGCTGCGACACAGGGGTGGCGGGCGAGGGGAGCAGGAAATAAATTCCACATAAATTTTCCCCTCTCACTAATTTAGAAGAGTGCTCCTGCTCAGTGACAGGTATTGCTCGGCAATAAACAAAACACGGCTCCACCGCGTTCTGTCTCGCAAGTGGAGTTCTCAGGGGAACTAAGTTTCACACCGTCCTATATACATTTACAGGTTTGGATAAGAAACACTTATATCATGGAACTTCAAAGAGCGTCGATGCGATTATATTTCACGCCAACGCAATAAATTATATTTCCACGATCCAACGTCTTGATTGATTATTAATGTTATAAATTCTTAATATGTTTTTCCATAAAAAGTCAATGTTTCAGCCCTGAACACAATATACAAGGTGGGTCAAAAGTCGCTTTCCCATATATTCGTTTTCAGGTTTCGTACTTGTACACATATACCGATGGCATAACGAATAGCTGGTGTAATAGACCTAAGTGTGGGTTGACAAACATGTTCGTGAGTCAACTGTTTTTCCAATGTCATGTCTTGAAAACAGCCCTCGTTTCGCCGATATGCAGTTGATAAGACAACAGGATGGAGCACCACCTTATTTTGGTGTAGGAGAGAGGGACTTCGTGAACCAGTAATTCCATGAATTTATTGGTCGTCGTGGCACAACAGAATGGCCACCCAGATCATGTGACCTGACGCCATGTGATTTTTCGCTGTGGGGTATCCTGAAAAATGATGTTTTTGCTTAAAAACCGCAAAAACTGCATCAGTTGCGACAGATGATAGAACAGTCATTCGTAAAAATGAATTAAAATCTTGAGATGTTCTGTCATCTGTAAATCAGTGTCTAAACGTTGTGAATTGTGCATCGAGAAACAGGGCCCCCTTCTGAACAAAATCTATAAATGAATTTATAGTGTAATGTAATTTGAATGTAATTAAATGTAAGGAAGTGTTTGGGGAAAGCGACTTTTAACCCAGCCTGTATATATCAGATTGATCAGCCTAATGGACTTAAAAGGCAACAACTTATGTCAATTTCACTATGTTGCCATCTAGTAACTACAAGACAAGTCATGTTATAATCTTTATGGAATTGCATGGAGCAACTGTACTTCCATCTAGCTGTCGTTACTAGAAAGTGCCTTTTCGACGGTGGAGGCTCTGGCGGTTGTTCTCATTTTATGTTGTCATTTCATAATATGGGAATGACCAATCTGATATATCTGTGTGTGTGTGTGTGTGTGTGAGAGAGAGAGAGAGAGAGAGAGAGAGACCGGTATATGAGGGGTTTCAGGCACAAAAAAGAAAAACTAACGTTTTAATATGAAAGATTTACTCTGATGTCACTCCTGATACCAGGAATGAATGAATTTATTTTTTATTTTATTGGGTTATTTTACGACGCTGTATCAACATCTCTGGTTATTTAGCGTCTGAATGAAATGAAGGTGATAATGCCGGTGAAATGAGTCCGGGGTCCAGCACCGTAAGTTACCCAGCATTTGCTCATATTGGATTGAGGGAAAACCCGGAAAAACCTCAATAAGGTAACTTGTCCCGACCGAGAATCGAAACCGGGCCACCTGATTTCGCGGCCAGACGTGAGGTATGGACATACATGAATGAATGAATGAATGAATGAATGAATGAATGAATGAATGTGGGAGGAAAAACAACTAAAATGCACATGTCACTCGTTATCTCGTGAAACCAACTTGCGTGTGAAGGTACACTATGGGACTCATCTCAGCGGCCCTGGCCGGAAATCACAGGGGAAGCTAGGAGTGGGGATGTAATGGAATTGATAAGAGGTGTTGACAGGCTAAATGTCTGACCATTCAGCTACCGCAAGGGTTAATACATGTATAGTGATCGTTAATGTTTTTATGAAGCTTGTCCTGCAGACGTTATCAGTTCGGAAGCTGCCGAATAGGGGCGTGGTTTCAAGTAGCTTTGGAGTGAGTAACAGTTGATGCATTCCTTTTGCATTTTTCACAGGGCCCCGGTGAGGTGAGTCCAGTATAACAAGAAGGAGGTAGACTGGGAAGTTTCCCTCCCTCGCTACCCTTCCACTTGCAGCTAGCTAGCAAACTAATCCCCACCATAAGCTTCTTGTATGAGTTACGGCGCACGCATGCATTTAGTTTCATAACATAACGAATGGCCTGTATGTGAGCATGCGTGAAAAGGGAATTTTGGGCTGAGAGAAAGTGTGGAAAAGAAGTGTAAGAAATGTCTCGTGATTATCCACGGAGCTCCTCTCCTACCTAATTTAGTGTGCCATGAAGTTTACTTCATTGGGATATGTCGTGCAATTTAGAAATTACAGGCGCGATAAAACTGGTCTGAAAATGTATCTGTCGACTTTCTGGGAAGGCATCCTCGTACTGAACCGAACTTACAGACGTATTTACGCCAAAAAGAAGAAATGAGGAAACTGGGAATGGGAAAAGAGAGATACGAGGAGAAATGGCGGAGAAGGTTAAAAAAAAATTGGTAAAGGACAAGCACCCAGGGTCTGGTGAAAGAAGAGTGGAAGGAGCTAAGAATAAAAGGGGAAAAAAAAGTATGAGGATGAAAAATTAAAGAGTAAGAGGGGGAAAAAGAGAAATAAAACAAGAAGGAAATGTGGACAAGAGAAGTAAACTGAGGAAGAAGGGTGCGTGCTGGTAATGAAGGCAGTGGCGATTGTCTCAGATGCGTCCTGTGCAAAACAATAAGGACTAAAGCGTGTCTCGTGTAGCTCAGTTTATATCAATCCTAGTTCTCTATTTCTTCGCAAGGCTCGCTATGACGTTTCTCCCGCGCAGTTGCTGATATTGGTTGCAGACAGCTCTGCGCAGGGAAGAACTCGTTATTTATGAAGCGGTGAACGTGTCCTGTGCCGCGAGATAAGCGCCTGGAACGTCTTCGTCTTACAAAGCCGAGGATTTGATAAGTTGCCCTAACATCCACAAAAGCAGTTTTTAGTTAAATCTAGATTTCAACACGTACCAGCCGAAAACTTGCTATCTCAACTGCAGTTTCGTACTATCGCTGATGTAACTCCGAGCGCAGTCAACTGTTTAACTTCTTCGTTGCCAGGAAACCACTAAACAAAAGCCAACGCTCGCATTTCATACCTATTACTTACGCACCGTATTTCAAAATTATAACACTTTCGTATGATTATTACTGAGTGAGTATTAATGATACAATGGGTAGTAAGAATAAAGCCTACGTACTTTATCAAGGTTTGTACTTATGAGTATGAGCACTTTCTATGACTACATACTCGTAACCACTAGAACATACTCATTTTCGTAAGAATAAAAAATTCTACCTAACGCGAATATATACTCATCTCAACAACCTTCTTGATCATTTAAAAGTTAGTATGTACTCGTGCTACGTATTCCCTTTGACTAACTACATCGCACCGTGATGCTCAAATTCTTTTATAGACTTTCACATGCTGTCGGCATTCTGTAGTTATTTGCATTTTGATTTCTATAAATCAATTAATTAATTAAATAGATAAATAAATAAATGAATGAATGAATATATCAATAAATGAATGAATGAATAAATGAATCAATGAATGAATGAATAAATAAATGAATAAATAAATGAATGAATGAATCAATGAATGAATCAATCAATGATTGAATGAATGAATGAATCAATGAATGAATGAATCAATCAATGAATCAATGAATGAATGAATCAATCAATGAATTAATCAATGAATCAGTGAATGAATAAATAAATAAATGAATAAATAAATGAATGAATAAATAAATAAATAAATAAATAAATAAATAAATAACACGAAAGAGAGAGAGTGAATCAGAAAATTAGCATTAATAAAACAGGTAATAAGAAAATAATACTCGGGAAACAGTCAAAAATTAATTAATTAAATAGATTAATAAAATGAATAAATCAATGAATGAAAGAATGAATAAATCAATAAATGAATGAATGAATGAATAAATAACATGAAAGAGAGAGAGTGAATCAGAAAATTAGCATTAATAAAACAGGTAATAAGAAAATAATACTCGGGAAACAGTCAACAATTAATTAATTAAATAGATTAATAAATGAATAAATCAATGAATGAAAGAATGAATAAATCAATAAATGAATGAATCAATGAATGAATGAATAAATGAATGAATGAATCGATCAATCAATGATTGAATGAATGAATCAATCAATGGTTGAATGAATGAATCAATCAATGAATGAATCAATCAATGAATGAATTAATCAATGAATAAATAAATCAATCAATCAATCAATCAATCAATCAATCAATAACATGAAAAAGAGAGAGACTGAACCAGAAAACTAGCATTAATAAAACGGGTAATAAGAAAAATAACACTGGGGAAACCGTCAATAACGAGATGTTGGATGGAGATTAAATCAATTTATAGAATTCCAGGTATGTTAACAGTAATTTTTATTATGGAGCAGTTATATGTAATTTTAAAGTTGCAAGAAATTGCATTTTGCAGTTCATATTTTACAAAATAAACTTTAATTGTTAATTATAAATAGCAATACCATCTAACCTTATAATTTGATAGTCATCTTTAAGAGGTCATGTTTTTTTATGAAGAACAAATACATGTTTAATTAATTTACATTCAGTTTTATAAAGCATTAAAGCTTTTTGAAGTTTTTTTTTGAATCCACATGTTCACGTATTTTTCTACTTATATTCTTCCATGAGGCAATACATCGTAATTTTTTCAGATTTAACTTTACACTGAATACATATCAACAAATACTCAGAACTGAGCCTGCTTCAAACCATACTCTGAATAACATGAGAAAGAACTTACAAAAAATGAGAATATACTAGCGTTTATTCTTACCAAATATGAGTATACAGAGTGTTTCCGAGGTGGTGTTACAAATTTTCAGGGATGTCGGCGAAGGGCACATGTATCAATTTGAGATAAGGAACCCTGGTCCGGAAATGACCGAGTCGAAAGTTACAAGCAAAAATAGTTCTGTGGAAATGAAATAATTTTATTCCTCTGCATACCTTCTTTACGTGCATTTATCTCTACATCTTACACATATTCTATTCATCTGACGTAGTTTACGTTGTCTACTTAAAGTATTCCATTCAGTGCGCTGTCTGAGGGATGGGGACAGGAAACTACACTAAAGCAATGCAGATAGCGTAATGTGTAACGGACATGGTCGGTCCTGATATGCACGTCTGTAGACAGCAGTGTATGTGTACAAGTTATAGTGTCCAGTCGATCAGTCCTAGTGAAATGATGGACTACACGAGAGCGGAATAAGCAGACCTAATTTTCGAATACGGATGAACTAATGGGAACAGTAGATAAGCTCACAGATTGTATCGAACAAGTACCCACGTAGGAGACATCCGGCCCATACCATCTTTCCACTATTGTTCCAAAGGTTAAGGGAAGGAGGGCACGTGGTGCCAAATTACAATTCCATTTCCACACAACTATTTTTACTTATAACTTTCGACTCAGTCATTTCTGGACCATTGTTCCTTATCTCAAATTTAAACATGTGCCCTTCGCCATCATCCCTGAAAGTTTGTAACACCACCTCGGAAACACCCTGTATATTCTGTACAAGATGAACAGTTCAGTATATTCTACTATGCTTCCATGTTATGAGTATGTAATCAACAATTAATAGGTACTAAAATGTTTTTATTCTTACTAACAAGAGTATTTACTAAAAAAAAGTGTAGTATATACTATATACTCATTTTTATTCTTATCATCCAATAACTTTATATAGGCTATAGACAATGAACAATAAGTATAGAATATAGCTAATAACTTGTTCAATTTTAAATTTACAAAAAAAAAAAAAGTTTCATACAAAAGCTGGTGGAGATAAATCATACAATATGATACCAGTGTTCGAAAAAAGTTATTGTCAGTGCATTTCGAACTGATGGATCAAGATAACATACGAATTTGAGATGAAGAGAAATTTCTAAACTGGCTTTTGCTAGTTTGGAAGGCAACATACCAATAAATAAGTTATTATACCGTTAAATAGCGAATCTTTAAAGTTAATGGGCCACTAAATTATAGAGAGTTGCTTAAGTGGCGTTTAACGGTCTGTTGGTTATCGTTTCATTAGCCACTTAACTCCGTATTCCGAGCGAGACTGTCACTGCTTAGCCGCGTAACTTCAAAGAGAGATGTAATGCAGCACCGTAAATGTCCGACTGAATGCAAAGTATCCATAAAACTTTTCTGTCACATGGTTCTATGAGGTTAGATTTGAGTAATCTGCAGTTTAGCCTTAAAAATGACTATCTTGTAGTACAGGGACATCATTTTATTTTTTATTGATTAAAGTTCTCGTTAACACTTTGTTAAAAACATAAAAGTTACTCTGTCACACGTTAAAAGTGTTAAAATTGTTAAAAAGCTATTTACCTTCGACCGACGGCCCGTTTCGACGCTATTTGTCGTCGTCTGTCGAAGGTAAATACCTTTTTAACAATTTTAACACTTTTAACGTGTGACAGAGTAAATTTTATGATTTTATTTTTACTTCAATTTTTATTGTACCTGAGTTTTTTAATGTACTTCACTCCCACACCTTCTACTAATGAAGTTCCAACTGTGCTCTACACACAGAACCAAGACCGCATATAGTAAATAGCACTGAGTTAGTGAGTATAGTACGTTCCAGAAATATGTTCACGTTTTCCAGTGACGAACGAGCTTTAAATATTGAATCATATTTTCACACAGGTACTGTCCGTTTGCCTACGTCGCATCCCGATTTCCCCCACCTGCTTCTGCACGCTCCTCTGTAAAAGCAGGGCTGTCTTAGCTCTTTTCTGAAAACATTAGTTTCTGTTAGGAATTGGACGTTTACGTAATATTATACAACTGTTTAAAATAACTTTAATAAAAAGGGCCTCGTTAAGTAATTGTCACGTGATTTCCTCCCTTTCTACGATCCTGCGGCATAACCACTTGGACGGACAGTAGATAGCATGTCTGAGTAATTTTATCTGTGCGGGTCGGGCAGAAGTGAAGATTGAATTTAAAGTACGTAAGGTACTCTTTTATAGAGTCGGTACACAATTATTTCAACATAAGTTACTAATACGAAGGACGAAACTGGCAATTGGAATTAGATGCATTAGTCTATAGTGCGATAATATGCACAAAAGTACTGAAGCCTGTATCAAAATGAATGGCCACCATTTTCAAAAATGTGTTTAAATATCCATATTATGATTATTTTTCGATTTAACTTAATTCTCTCATTGTACGATAATGTGCTGTAGACAGTATAATATACATTGCATAATGAATACGTCCACATGGATAACTCAGTTCGTGAGTAAAAACACTTATTCTTAATACAGTACTGCATTTTGATTAAACAAAAACCTAATGAAAATGATCAAACTCAAAATCGCGATATTTCCTAGTTTACGTAAATGGATGAACTACTTTTCTTCCCTCCTATATCTAGTAAAGTGATTTGTTTGTGTTTTACGCCTGTATCATCGAACTCCAGTCGTGGAACGGTGTTTCCGGTTCTCTAAAGATATAGCCGGGTTAATATTAAAAATTTAGTAAAAATAAAATGATGTCCCTGTATGTTACGTTATTATCAGTTTCGCCACAAGATTTCTCTACAGCAGAGGTCTCCAAAAAGCGTATCGTCATTCGTGCTCTTGATGCTACCCGCCGAACACAGTGTGCTGTAAGGCTAGAGAAGGGGGAGAGACTCGTACCTCAACAGATGGAAGCGGTCAGTGGGGGATCGCGGATATGTTTACAAATAATAACAGCAAAAGAATATCATACGTTTGTATATTATTTTGACATAGGCTATATGAAGCTGGAGCCCCGTCTGTTGCTATTGACACAAGCCATTGCAAATTCAACCTCTTCTGTTCTATGCTGCCTTTCAGTGCCTGGAAAAGATCTTCTCCATTTGTATTTTGTAATTACATCTAGAAGACATTCAGACACAGTAAAATGTTCATTAACTCCTCGGATGATAATGGCTAGGTGAGCTTTGTCATTTCTATCTGTGCTTTCGTCCAATGGAAGTGAGTAAGCTACAAACTGGTTAATTGTGGTTTCGACTTCAAATTCAATTGCATTTGCAATCTTGAAATTCCTTCTCTGAACTGTAATTGGAAACAATTTAATTTTCTTAAACTTTGACTTTGTTCTGGACACAGTATTTAGTAACGTCCTGTATGCACGATTTTACAAATGATGCTTCTGTAAAGGGCTTCATTGATTTTCCAATATTCCAAGCTAGAACATAGCTACTGCCCGTGTCTCACGTCCTGAACCGAGAGCTCCCTAGTGCTTATAACCACGCCTCTTAGGTCTGCTCGGACCGGCACGGCAGCTACAGCGTGCGGCACGGCAGCATATTACATGTGTTGAAAACATTATCTTATTCCAGTGCAGGGGTTTTTACTCTTTATAATACTGGATACTCTAATCGTGGTTACCACTATTGCTATTATCTCTGATGGCGATTTCCGAAAATGTATGTACACACTAGGCCACTCTTCGTTCAGTCTGGACAACTGCTGAATTACCATAGAGCAGTATTTCTCAATGTATATTCCGAAGTTCCGTGATCCCTATATGATTTTAAATTTTATTCCATACGTTTTTTTACTTGGTTATTTAACAACATTGTATTAACTACTACGTTATTTTGCATCGATGGGATTGACGATAGCGAAATGGTATTTGGCGAGATGAAGTCAGGGATTCGCCAAACATTACATGACATTCGCCTTACGGTTGGGGAAAACCTAGGGAAGAAATCCAACTAGGTAATCAGCCTAGCGGGAATCGAACCCGTGCCCAAGCGCAACCCTGGATCGATAGGCAAGCGCCTTAGCCAACTGAGCTGCTCCGGTGGCTATTTTATACTTACCGTTAGTGGTTACCATAAAAATATATAAATATTACGAAAATATGAATCCATAATATCATGAAACCACCGATAATGATGATGATAATAATAATAATAATAATAATAGTGATAATAATAATAATAATATTACAATAATATGCCTAATGACAATATGTTTGATGAATATATAAAACGGAAAATACCCATAATACTTATCACTTTCATCACTGGATTCTCTGCATATGTGTTCACTAAAATCAAGAGGGCTTAGAGCTAAGCCCTCTTGACTAAAACAAAATACCGAAAAGACAAAATGCAGAAGTACAGTAGAAATGAGACCACAACTTTCCGCCATAAAACCAGATTGCAGGCTTAAAAAGCAAATATATTCGTCCCACTGAACAATTATTGAGATACTAGCTTTCACTTGTCTGTTATTTATTAATTACTAATAAAATATTACAAGGATTCCGCAGTTACACTTTAGATTAAAATGGGTTTCGCGGTGGAAAAAGTTTGAGAAACACTGCCATAGAGGAAAGAGTTTACTGATGTGTACACGTGATAACCGTAATCGCGATTAGGTCGATAATCTCAAGCAGAGACTGTAGTCTACCACTGGTATCAGTGTTTAGTTACAGGAATTGCTGAGAAGGACATAATTTGTTTTGTGAGGGGACAGCCTATACATTCGCTTGTCCATGGCTGATCTTGCTCCATAGCTGACGAAAGCAATCCTGAGAAGGTCGATGTGTTGAACATAGGGTAGTAGGCACATGCGGTACCTAGGACAGCCCACTTTCCCCCTCTGCATCTCGCCCCGCAAAGAAACAGCTCAGGAAGTGAGGCACGGGCAGTAGCAAGAAGCTTTTTTTTTTTGTTTAATACTGAGGACACGTGTGTGATTTGTGTTTGTATTTTCTTGTTTTATATTTATCAAAATATTTGTAGGCCTACGCATTTCACGTACAATTAAACGAAAAACTATATGTTTGTCATGCGGAACTGAGTGTAAACGTATTGTAATATACTGATTATTATGTATAACCAACAGTTATACATATAGCCCCAGAATAAATTATTTTCACATGTCCAACATGCCTGTAATTGTATGATATCCTTTGTGAAGATTCGAATATTGTCGTCGCATGTTGAATTTCAACATACCGTTAAAAATTTTCGAACAAATTAAGCATTTCACATTCTCTCCACTGACACAAAAAAAATTCTCTTCCTATTCATCCTTGAATGTACTACGTCCATGATTAGAAGACATTGTGAAACGGTGGAACACTCCGACTAACGCAATGATAATGGCAGTCCGCCACTGATCTTCGTTTGCGCATAAACATTGAGGTGGGGATGGGTGAGGCGGAGCGCGCTCATTACGTACTGGCTTCGGTTCCGTTCAGGGGCTTACTCGCGAGTACGCTTTTGGAGACGTCTGCTCTACAGTAAGGATCACGTAGGATTAGTTCCTTAAAGGTTAATTTGGCAGTGTCTTCAGTGTTGCCAACAAATACCATACCTTGTGCCTTACGGATCGGTGAAAATAACGAAAAAAAAAAACATTCAAAATAAAATTTTGTTTTTAACTATAAAAAATAAAATAATGTTTCAGTTTTCTATATCTGTGCTTATTTTGGCCCTATGACAATTTAAAGGCCCTCAGGACGAATTTAAAGGGACCAGAGCGATACTATATATCATATACGTGCTGCACTTTGATACTCGTTTTCTCCATTTTTCAATTTTCAACATTTTCTAAAATTCAAAATACTGTAATGAATGCAGGTTTTCTCCAACATCAGTGAAATTTTGCAAGACGTCCACAAAAGCATGTGAAGTAAACTGACATGTGTGTTTTCTGCTGCTACTGGAAGTATTAAAATCACCATGTGTTGAGGATGTGATAAAAAATTGAAAAATTAACAACTAAAAGAGTAAATATTTTTCTTTCAAAAAGTAACTGGAAGAATACGAAAAGCATGCGTCATATTTTACATACATCCATCAGGAATAAATTAAATATAAATTTAAAGAAAACATATGTAAACCTTGAAAAATGGGACAATTAGTCTTTAGTGTTAAAAACAACATACAATTAATTATAAGTAACCTAATTGGAATACTTGCTTACAAATGGCTTGTAACAAACCCGCAGGTTCACTGCCACCCTCACATAAGCCCATCATCGGTCCCCATCCTGTCCAAGAATAATCCAGTCTCTATCATCATATCCAACCTCCCTCAAATCCATTTTAATATGACCCTCCTATCTACGTCTCGGCCTTCCCAAAGGTCTTTTTCCCTCCGGCCTCGCAACTAACATTCTATATCGATTTCTGGATTCGCCCATACGTCCTGCATGTCCTGTCCACCTCAAACGTCTGGATTTCATGTCCCTAATTATGTCAGGCGAAGAACACAATGCGTGCAGTTCTGCGTTGTGTAACTTTCTCCATTCTCCTGTAACTTCATCCCTCTTAGCCCCAAATATTTTCCTAAAAACCTTCTCCTCATACACCCTTAATCTCTGTTCCTCTCTCAAAGTGAGAGTCCAAGTTTCACAACCATACAGATCAACCGGTAATACAACTGTTTTATAAATTCTAACTTTAAGATTTTTTGACAGAAGATAGATGACAAAAGCTTTTCAACCGAATAATAACAGGCATTTCCCATATTTAACTAATTGCATTTTCAAAGTGAAAATTTTTATATTGCATGTCCACATTGTAAGAAATATTGGTTAAAGTTTCAGACTAATTGCTGTAAAATTGTAGAAGTTACAAACCACCAATCCATAGCCTTAATTAAACATCAGTTTAAACGGCAAAGGAACGTTTTGCTTATGATTAAGGTTTATGACAAAAAACAGTTTGAAAAACTTTCACTTTAAACTGAAACTAACGTTTAAACCACGTTTGTAACATCGGTCCTTAAAGTCTAACAAGACGTGTAACAGTGCCAATTGGCAGACAACACTTGGAAGGTTAGGAAGAAGCTTGCTAGATGGTGGAGTGAGCCAGGCAATATACTGAAGCTGGAAACGAGATCTCTGGGCTCAGCGCAGGGTGCCCGATACTTCTGGGGCGCTGCACATCCCTGACTTCCTTGTCGTGGGTGGAGGAGGGTGGGCAGTGGATTGTTGCACCTCGCCCCCGACGAGATTTCACGCTCCAATCGCCAATACTCGCACCCTCCGGGAGGGGTTGATTACCGTTTATAAAACTCCCCGATCGAAACATTTTCCGAACCGTATCAAGCAGTCACACCTGCCACCGTTCTGAACGTCTAACGAACTAAACAAGAGACAACACTACTGAAGAAATTCCCGCCTCGCTGAATATGAAATTACAGCTAGGGAGAAATTTCCCCCGGTACATCCTTCAGTGTCAAGACATTTACATTTTTGCCGGAATATTTATTCTCGTAGCATACTCCAAAACTGCAAGTTTTGCTGTTATCAAAATGCAACCAACTGAATTGATATCAACAAGTTCGTAACATTGTTAGACTTATGTTTTTGATAAACTCCCATTTACTTAAAATAAAGCATAAACAAATTCGGACTACTGGGACGACATATCGAAAAGCTGTACAGACAATAATAATAATAATAATAATAATAATAATAATAATAATAATAATAATAATAATCCCGAAAAGACAAAGTATATGATTATGTCTCGTGACGGGAATATTGTACGAAATGGAAATATAAAAATTTGAAATTTATCCTTTGAAGACGTAGAAAAATTCAAATACCTGGGAGCAACAGTAACAAATATAAATGATACTCGGGACGAAATTAAACACAAAATAAATATGGGAAATGACTGTTATTATTCGGTTGAGAAGCTTTTATCATCCATTCTGCTGTCAAATAATCTGAAAGTTAAATTTTATAAAACAGTTATATTATCGGTTGTTCTTTATGGTTGTGAAACTTGGAGTCTCACTTTGAGAGAGGAACATAGGTTAAGGGTGTTTGAGAATAAGGTGCTTAGGAAAATATTTGAGGCTAAGAGGGATGAAGTTACAGGAGAATGGAGAAAGTTACACAACACAGAACTGCACGTATTGTATTCTTCACCTGACATAATTAGGAACATTAAATCCAGACGTTTGAGATGGGCAGGGCATGTAGCACGTATGAGCCAATCCAGAAATGCATATAGAGTGTTAGTTGGGAGGACGGAGGGAAAAAGACCTTTGGGGAGCCCGACACGTAGATGGGAAGATAATATTAAAATGGATTTGAGGGAGGTGGGATATGATGATAGAGAATGGATTAATCTTGCACAGGATAGAGACCTATGGCGGGCTTATGTGAGGGCGTCACTGAACCTCCAGGTTCCTTAAAAGTAAGTAAGTAAGTAAGTAAGTAATAATAATAATAATAATAATTATTATTATTATTATTATTATTATTATTATTATTAATATTATTATTATTGGTTACTTGAAGGAAAAACTGAATGAGGTAGAAACAAATAGTAAGAATAAAAACATTCGAGATTTATATAAGGGTATAAAGGAATTTAAGAACGGATATCAGCCAAGGGTAAACGTGATCAAGGATGAGAATGGTGACTTGCTTGCAGACTCTCCATCAATCCTGAACAGATGGAAAAACTATTTTGCGCAACTACTAAATGTACATAGGCCAAATAGAAATGATCGGGACGAAATTGAAATACAAACTGCTGAGCCATTTATACCCGAACCCACGCTTACAGAACTCGAAATTGCGATAGAAAATCTGAAAAAGTACAAGTCTCCAGGTATCGATCAAATTCCAGCAGAATTAATACAAGAGGGTGGAAGTGCATTATATAGCGAAATTTATAAACTTGTACTTGCTATTTGGGAAAAGGAAATTGTATCAGAACAATGGAAGGAGTCCATAATTGTACCTATTTTTAAAAAGGGGGACAAAACCAACTGTGGTAACTTTCGAGGAATATCACTTTTGTTGACGTCGTACAAAATTTTGTCCAATATTCTTTTGAGAAGATTAACTCCGTACGTAGATGAAATTATTGGGGATCATCAGTGCGGTTTTCGGCGTAATAGATCGACTATTGATCAGATTTTTTGTATTCAACAGATAATGGAGAAAAAATGGGAGTATAAGGGTACACTACATCAGTTATTCACAGATTTCAAAAAGGCATATGACTCGGTTAAGAGGGAAGTATTATATGATATTCTTATTGAATTTGGTATTCCCAAGAAACTAGTTCGATTAATTAAAATGTGTCTCAGTGAAACATACAGCAGAGTCCGTATAGGTCAGTTTCTATCTGATGCTTTTCCAATTCACTGCGGGCTAAAGCAGGGAGATGCACTATCACCTTTACTTTTTAACTTTGCGCTAGAATATGCCATTAGGAAAGTTCAGGATAACAGGCAGGGTTTGGAATTGAACGGGTTACATCAGCTTCTTGTCTATGCGGATGACGTGAATATGTTAGGAGAAAATACACAAACGATTAGGGAAAACACGGAAATTTTACTTGAAGCAAGTAGAGCGATCGGTTTGGAAGTAAATCCCGAAAAGACAAAGTATATGATTATGTCTCGTGACCAGAATATTGTACGAAATGGAAATATAAAAATTGGAGATTTATCCTTCGAAGAGGTGGAAAAATTCAAATATCTTGGAGCAACAGTAACAAATATAAATGACACTCGGGAGGAAATTAAACGCAGAATAAATATGGGAAATGCGTGTTATTATTCGGTTGAGAAGCTCTTATCATCCAGTCTGCTGTCCAGAAATCTGAAAGTTAGAATTTATAAAACAGTTTTATTACCGGTTCTTCTGTATGGTTGTGAAACTTGGACTCTCACTCTGAGAGAGGAACATAGGTTCAGGGTGTTTGAGAATAAGGTGCTTAGGAAAATATTTGGGGCTAAGCGGGATGAAGTTACAGGAGAATGGAGAAAGTTACACAACACAGAACTGCAGGCATTGTATTCTTCACCTGACATAATTAGGAACATTAAATCCAGACGTTTGAGATGGGCAGGGCATGTAGCACGTATGGGCGAATCCAGAAATGCATATACAGTGTTAGTTGGGAGACCGGAGGGAAAAAGACCTTTAGGGAGGCCGAGACGTAGATGGGAGGATAATATTAAAATGGATTTGAGGGAGGTGGGGTATGATGATAGAGACTGGATTAATCTTGCACAAGATAGGGACCGCTGGCGGGCTTATGTGAGGGCGGCAATGAACCTTCGGGTTCCTTAAAAGCCATTTGTAAGTAAGTAAGTATTATTATGTGGAGTAACGGTTAGCGCGTCTAGCCGCGAAACCAGGTGGCCGGGGTTCGATTCCCGGTCGAGACAAGTTACCTGATTGAGATTTTTTTCTGGGGTTTTACCTCAACCCAATATGAGCAAATGCTGGGTAACTTTCGGTGTTGGACCCGGACTCATTTCACCGGCATTATCACTTTCATCTTATTCAGACGCTAAATAATCTAAACTGTTGAAAAAGCGTCGTAAAATAACCAACTACAATTTAAAAAAATAATAGGCCTAATAATACCTACAAATGGCTTTTAAGGAACCCGGAGGTTCACTGCCGCCCTCACGTAAGCCCGCTATCGATTCCTATCCTGAGCAACATTAATCCAGTCCCCACCATCATATTCTACCTCCCTCAAATCCATTTTATATTATACTCTCACCTACATCTCGCCCTCCCAAAAGGTCTTTTTCCCTCCGGTCTCCCAACTAACATTCTACATGCATTTCTGGATTCGCCCATAAGTGCTACATACCCTTCCCATCTCAAACGTTTGACTTAACATTCCTAAGTGTGTCAAGTGACGAATACAACAATTTTTTCACTTCCCTAGTATTTGTTTATTTTTATCACTTCCCTAGCATTTGTTTCTTTGTCTGCCACTATTTCAAACTGCAAATTCTTTACGGTACTACAAAACATGCTTTGCGACCGTCATTTGTTTCCCGCACAGATAGTCAACTGAAAATGGCGGCTCCGTTCAAATGTTTTGGTGAAGCTAACATTGGTGAAATAGAATTTTTGTGTCAATTAATATTTTATTGTATTAGAGTATTTTACTTCTAATCTTCATATACTTTCTTCTAATCGTGTAATAGTCAATTAAATCCCACTCGAGTTTTGATTTTCTCTAGATAAATCAAAACCTCTAGTGAGATTACTGTTGATAAAAATGTTGACATGTAACTTCCTGAAATCTGTTAATGTACATGCATTAAAACACTCATTCCTTTTTAATTTGAGCCTTATTTCTGCACCAAAACCTTAGTACCACGAAATTAGCCGCGTCTGCTCTATATAATACACATTTTCATGCCCTGTTCTTCTTCCTATTATTTCTTTGTTAAAGTAGAAATAAAGTTCACAATCCACCACTGCCTTGTCGCTCATTTTGACGAATAAAGCTTATTTCTATACTGTTTTCGCTGTAAGAAAAATCCTAATGTAAATATAAGCACGTTGTCATACCCGTGATTGGCTCCCAGTCGAAACACTCACATGACGCAGGAAAATATAGTTCGTATTTGGAAACCATAATCTTGTATTATTTGAAAATAAAACATTGAATTTTAGTTGTTAAATATGACGAAACATATAACTTCACTCATATACAGGGTGATTCATTATTACGTGTAAATACTTCGTGTGTGTGTTGTAGAGGTGAAACTAAGACTAAAACGTTCTATACAACTTTTTCTCAAAACCTTTAATTCCAGAGTTCCAGTAGACGGCACCTATGTCGTAGTAACTGCATAGGCATTATTGTTCTCCCACACATTTGGTGTGGTATTGTGGGGAATCAGTTACCCGGACCTCGAGTTCTACATCAGCGAATGAATGGGGAAATCTACCGCGCATTCTTGGAACGCGAATTGCATGGTCTGCTACATCATATCCCTCTTACAACGCGAGTGAACTTATGGTTTATGCACGATGGTGCTCCTGCGCTTTACTGCCGCAAAGTAAGGGCGTATCTCAATGCTGCGTATCCAGATCAATGGGACTTCTACCTTCGGCAAGTTGGTATAGCGCTGGCCTTCTACGCCCAAGGTTGCGGGTTCGATCCCGGGCCAGGTCGATGGCATTTAAGTGTGCTTAAATGCGACAGGCTCATGTCAGTAGATTTACTGGCATGTAAAAGAACTCCTGCGGGACAAAATTCCGGCACATCCGGCGACGCTGATATTAACCTCTGCAGTTGCGAGCGTCGTTAAATAAAACATAACATTCTACCTTCGGGGCCGCCTAAAGTCGTTAGTGTATGCCTCTGCTGTGCCTAACGTAGAAGTACTACAACAGCGAATTGAACATGCGTGTGGAATTGTTCGTAATGAGTTGAACGGGTTGTGTTACATTTTTTACTGTGTTTGGTTTTAGTTCACAAAACGTGCCGAGGATATGGGTTTAGTGACTTCGGTTGTTTTTGTACTGAAATCGAAATGCACTGTCCGAAAGTGATAATTAGTTTACATTTGGTGTGTTATCCTTTCTTTATTTGGAAATGCAAGTTCCACGCAAAATGGCGTTAACTCTGTAATTAAAGGTTTTGAGAAAAAGTTGTATAGAACGTTTTAGTCTTAGTTTCACCTCTACATTACACACGCGAAGTATTTACACGTAATAATGAATCACCCTGTATAAAACGCAATGTAAAAGAAAAGCTAGTTTTATATTTTGTTATGTATTATGAACGCGGATGAATACCAACAGTAATACCGAGGTAGTCTGTTCTTGTAACAAGCTGGCGTCACTTGAGCTCGTAGTTGTTCACGTAAGCACGTGGTACTGAAGTATGGCTTCTGCATCCTCGGTGTGTGTGATTATTAGTCATAAGATTGGAAACCCTCTCAAAAGCGGAAAAACAAATAGTCTTAAAGGCAGGCCTATATAATAAGTTATGTGATAATTTAATTACAGTAATTATAAAGTAAATGTTTTCTAAGCAAACGAATGCATAGTAGTGAGGTTAGCCCTACTTCATGAGCAACGGGAAATGTTTAACACGAAACAGAATGTACAGGGACATCATTTTATTTTTACTTCAATTTTTATTGTACCTGAGTTTTTGAATGTACTTCAGTCCCACCCCTTCTACTAATGCAGTTCCAATTGTCATCCACACAGAACCAATGCCGTATATAGTAAACAGTATTGAGTTAGTGAGTATAGTACGCTCCAGAAATATGTTCGCGTTTTCCAGTGACGAAAGAGTTTTCAATATTGAATCATATTTTCGCACAGGTACTGTCGTCCGTTTCCCTACGTCGCATCCCGATTTCCCCACCTGTTTCTGCTCACCTCGGCAGTCTTTGCTCTTTTCTGAAAACTTTAATTTCTGTTAGTAACTGGACGTCTACGTAATATTATGCAACTGTTTAAAATAACGTAAATAATAGGGCCTCGTTAAATAATTAACTATCACGTGATTTTCCTCCTTTCTACGATCTCGCGACATAACCACTAGGACGAACAGTAGATAGCATGTCTGAGTAATTTTATCTGTGCGGGTCGGGCAGAAGTGATGATTGAATTTACAGTACGTAAGCCTACTCTTTTATAGAGTAGGTACAGAATTATTTCAACATGAGTTACTAGTACGAAGGACGAAACTGGTAATTGGAATTAGATGCAACAGTCTATAGTGCGATAATATGCACAAAAGAACTGAAGCCTGTATCGAAATGAACGGTCACCATTTTCCAAAATGTGTTTAAATATCCATATTATGATTATTTTTCAATTTAACTTCATTCTCTATAGTGTACGCTAATGTACTGTAGACAGTATAATATACGCTGCATAATGAATACGTTCGCATGGAAAGCTCAATTCGTGTGTAAAAATACTCATTGTTAATACTGTACCGTATCTTGATTAAACAAAAACCCAATGAAAATTATCAGACTCAAAATCGCGATATTTCCTAGTTTACGTAAATGGATGAACTGTTTTTCTTCCCTCCTATACCTAGCAAAGTGATTAGTTTGTATTTTGCGCCAAAATCATCGAACTTCAGTCGTGGAAGGGGGTAACAAACGGTGTTTCCGGTTCTCAACCGTACTCCTAAGGTATAGCGAGGTTAATATTAAAAACGTTAGTAAAAATAAAATGATGTCCCTATACAACAGTAGGCCGGAACATGTACCGACAATCTATGGCGCCAAACAGCGGCCAATGAAGCCTCACTTCAGTCACGTGCTATTGTTTATATTAGGATTTTCTTACAGCGAAAAGATTATAGTCTTCACTCTGTGTCGAGTGGGTAGTATTCACACTACTTCATTAATTTCTGCTACCATTGATCATCGTCATTTCCTCTTCAACAAAATGAGCCCATTGCTATCTACACAGGCCTACATCAGCCTGTATAATCCCAGACTTCAATAAATGCTCGAGCTGTGTACTGGAAGGTGTAGGTAGATGCGAACAGACAAGAGCACTTCATCTGCAAGCAAAGCCACGCACCCTTCAGCGAGTCACATCTTTGTGATAGATGACAGCTCTATGGGTTTCTCAATCCTTCCTGGCCTTGCGACTTGCTAATGGGCCGGCCTCACAAAGAGAGGCCATGGCGTCCCTTTGTGAATGCGACGTCATAAGCAGACGTCTGTGCAGCCCGACAAACGTCTTCGATGTACAGACCATAGAGCAGCAGATTACCTCATCAATAACGCGACCTGGAACCTCAGCTCAAGAACGCGCTAAATCCCCCTATTCTATCTCAATACCAATAACTACAAATATAAGAGATACAGATGCTGTTTATGACGATAACAAGTTGTGAAACTTTTAAGTAAATCCGATGGCATTTCCATTGATGATTTATGACAATAAAATATTGGGTGTTCATTTCAAAGTGAGTCATGATGATTTGAAGCGAGTTTCAGCTTTTATGTCAGAGAAGTTGTCTATTAATCTAGGCCTTCAATCTGAACTTGAGAACGTGTACGGTATAACTTGAAAGTCGTAGCAACAGATGGCGGTCTGTACGGTCTGTGTGCTACCATAGCCTCTTTCGAACTGTGTTTTGCGCGGCCAAGTCGTACGCAGGGTATTTGGTATCATCGGTTGCGTACGGCAACATTCCACAACACAAATAAATGCTCCGTGTCCATGTTGACCGTCGAAGTTAATGTCAACAAATACGTAAGAAATCGTCTTAATCCTCTCCCTATATCCCGACAGTAAGAGAAAAAAAAAACTCACCTGACTACATCTTTACAAACAGTTCACATTCCTGCCACTACCGGTGTTACCGTACATAGGCTATCAGTAAGTACTCTTCAGAATGAACGCCGTACTTGCTATGCAACTTCTCTAACACATAGGTAATACACCTCTGCGGATTGTAGGAAGATTGAATTCTCTAGGCTCATCGACTAGCCATATGACGGCATACATCGAGCCATGACAAACTTTGAACTGAACACTCAGTATGCATTCCACAACGATAACCAATCGTCAGATGTTTCCTACGATAATAAATAGAGCCCGGATGTTAGTCAAAATGCCTTTTTTAAACTGAGTGTACTGTATGTATGAAAGACCTATTAGAGATAAACACGTTTCCACACGATAGGACCAATTTTTATTTTGCCTTTTTGCCTATTTTAGCTCCCGTTGCCTATTTTAAGGTTAAGTGCCTTTTTTAGTCTTTTTACGTCATTATTGTACATTTTCCATATTTTTAATGCATTTAAAATAAAGCGCAAATAAATTATATGCATAAAAAACAAAAAACGACGGTCGTACAAATTAAAAATATATTCACCTCACATAAATATTTACTGAGAATCTTATTCTCCAGCAATACATTTGTTTCCAAGAAGTCGTAAACTTTTCTCCCCTATCGATTCCATCTTTCATGCCACTTAACAAAGATTTTTGAACAGTATAATCCTCAGTGCTCACATCACTTCGGGGTTTACCAGCGAAAGAAAGAGGAGGGAAGTATTAAGAGCAAGTCTCCAGGTCCCGCTACTGTTGTCGCTTGCACGCACAAGTCACGCGTACTTTGAAGTCTCTAATCTCTTCTCACACCCCTCTTTTTGAGACAATACACAGTCGGTTTTTCCCGCTCTCTGGAAGAAAGTAGAGACAGTCCTTCTGAAATAAGTTGTTTTAAGTTTGCTCCAATCACTTCAGTAGAAGTAGAAAGATCTTTTTCCACCATGAAAAACGTTCTCTCTGACAGGCGGCTCACTACGGCAGTTGACAACTTAAAAAGCAACTTGTTGTGACATGCAAGCAAGGGAAGTGAGTACCGTATGGGATAGATTATTAATATTTGTCTATTTTTCGTCTGTTTCCATGAATGATAAATGCCTACTTTACTGCCTATTTTTACTATTTTAGTGCCTATATGCGTGCCTATTTTAGCCAAAATAAATGCCTAAACATCCGGGCTCTAATAATAAATGTAGTCAGAAACATTACGGAAGAAACAAATGTGGCACCGGATTTAAAGAATTCCCAATGATAGCTTGAAACGGCTATTTATTTCATTTTTATTTCATTTATTGTATTCCATATAGCATTTTAAGCTTTAAATTGTGAAAAAAAAAGTCTCAATTCTACAAGATTAGAATTTTTTTTTTTTTTTTTTTTGGCGAGATGAAGTGAGGTCGAGCATTCGCCATAGATTACCTGGCATTTGTCTTAAGGTTAGACAAAACCTCGAAAAAACTTAACCAGGTAATCTGCCTAAACCCAAGCCCGAGCGCAGCTCTGGATCAGCATGCTAATAATACCGATAATGTATTAAAAATCATACCTTTAAAGTGACGTTTGCAATTGTAGGAGAAAAGAGAATGATGTGTTTTCGAAGTTGCTTAAATTTAAATTCGCCACTCTTTTAGGCACGGTATATTAATGTTTTCTAGGCGAGACGAATAATTACGTAGCACCCTGTGTTTCCGCTTTTTGCACTTCTCTGCATACACGTGACACGGTTGATGCACTTATTGAACACGCCTCGGCACTTAATTCTCGACTTTTAGAAAAGTAAAGATTTTTACAGTTTTCTTCGGACGAAGATTAAATATAATTCTCCGAACTTTACTACCATATCCACTGCATCTATTACTTTCACTACTACTCGCCTTGCTGAATGACATAATTGAATTTTAAACAACTAATTTAAGTTGGTTATTTAACGACGCTGTATCAACTACAAGGTTATTTAGCATCGATGAGATTGGTGATAGCGAGATGGTATTTGCCGAGATGAGGCCGAGGATTCGCCATAGATTACCTGGCATTCACCTTACGGTTGGGAAAAAACCCAACCAGATAATCAGCCCAAGCGGGGATCGAACCCGCGCCCGAGTACAACTTCAGACCGGCAAATAAGCGCCTTATACGACTGAGCCACGCCGGTGCCCTTATACTACTAATAAACAATAACAAACAATATATATTATTTTATATATATTTTTATATTTTATTTTAATGTACCGAAGTACATATGATATTTCCATGCAGATATTCTGCGTCATCATACGATGAAAGAGTAATGGAACGGAGAAAAATTCTCTCCGGCGCCGGGATTTGAACCCGGGTTTTCAGCTCTACGTGCTGATGTTTTATCCACTAAGCCACACCGGATACAACTCCGACGCCGGTTAGAATCGTCTCAGATTAAGCTCCAACTCTTGGGTTTCCTCTAGTGGCCACCCTCTGCACTACGTCATAGATGTCTATGAACGCAGGACCGAAGTCCACACATGTGCTGAGGTGCACTCGATATGAGTGACTAGTTGGCCGGGATCCGACGGAATAAGCGCCGTCTTAAATCACGAATTGATTTACGCATATCATATATGTTATTATTATTTTTTTTATTTTTTTTTTAATGTACCGAAGTACATATGATATTTCCACGCAGAATATCTGCATGGAAATATCATATGTACTTCGGTACATTAAAATAATATATATGATATGCGTAAATCACTTCGTGATTTAAGACGGCGCTTATTCCGTCGGATCCCGGCCAACTACTCACTCATATCGAGTGCACCTCAGCACATGTGTGGACTTCGATCCTGCGTTCATAGACATCTATGACGTAGTGCAGAGGGCGGCCACTAGAGGGAACCCAAGAGTGGAGCTTAATCTGAGACGATTCTAACCGGCGTCGGAGTTGTATCCGGTGTGGCTTAGTGGATAAAGCATCAGCACGTAGAGCTGAAAACCCGGGTTCAAATCCCGGCGCCGGAGAGAATTTTTCTCCGTTCCATTACTCTTTCATCGAATAACAAACAAATAAAGTACCCTAATAAACTGATAAGAACACACACAAAATAGTTGTTACGAACGATGTATTAATTTCACTGACAGAGACAAGGCACGTCGAAAGAACGCAAACAGAAATCGACCTGACATTCTCGGCTCTCGCGTCATAATTATTTTTATCGAATGTTTATGTTGCTGACTGATACTGTTTACAGTTAATAGTTCTGGACGTCTTCGTGCTTCGATATGCTTTCTTATCGACACGCAGCTCTGTAAACATTACTCTATTATTATTATTTCTATTAATTATTTATTTGACCTTCTCTTCCCTTCTACAAGGGATTACAACTACAATATTAAGAATACAATTACAATTATAATTACAATTAATACTAAACTTACAAATACAGTAAAAATCAAAGTACTAAAAGATTAACTGATTACTCATGGAAGACCATAAAAACCATGAATCAGATGGGGCGCGATTAAGATGCATAAAATGCGAACCGCTTGACATAGAACTGAGATTCTTGTTTCATTCAATGCAAAAAAGTATGTTTTTGAATCATGATGTCTCAAAAGTTAAAAATATAATAGTAGATTATTTTGCATTTTCTAAATATGAATCTCAAGCAATACTGTATTTATATTTTTCATAGTTTGGCAGCAATCAGAATTTACAATATTGGTTTAACAAAGAACACGGTTTCATTCACTGATGTTTTCTTACTATGTAAAGGAAGATGAAAAGTGATTTTAATGCAATTCGAAAAAGGAGAGCCTTGTTTATAAATGTCTTTAAAATGAAATATATATATATATATAATTTTTCAAATAGTTACCCACCCTGAAATAATTTAAAAAAATATAGAACACAAAATGCAATTCATTTTTACAGACGAAAAAACACGTGTTTAATTCTTTAGGGTATATTGATTCCACTGTGAAAATTTCAGAATGCTGACTTAAATATCATGTCAGTTTTTAACAAAAATAACTAACCGGAACAAAGGAGCTCAGCAGGCAGGCTCTCCCGTCGTACAGAATGTTGCGCGATCAAGGCCAGGGAGACCTTGAGATTACTCATCGTTATGAAGTCTACGACCGCCACACATAGCAAGCGATTTTCAATCGTCGGAACAAAAATTAATAATTTTATTAATTTAATAATTCAGAGGTTTTTTGAGATAAAGTCGTAAAGCTTGGGAGATGGATTAGGAATAAGATTTCCTTTAATACGAATGAAATTCGCATGGATTTAATTTGTTGCATTCGAATATAAAACTATTTCTTTTTTTCAATGAGGTGTTTTTATGAGCATGCCTTAATATTATTCGGATTAGTCTTTAAGGTATTAAAATATGGTTATTCGCGTTTACAATGGCGTCTGTTTAGTTTCGATGACACTTCATATATGGTGTATAGAATATTTTAAATGATGAATAACATGTAACTGCCATCCATTTTTCAGTCATCCGTATCACTAAAACATTAATGATATGGCGGTCATAGTTGGCAGTTTAATTTATTTTCCTAATAACATTATTATATTAAAAGCCCAAAAAAATTCATGACGTCGCTGGCATATTCTTAAAATTTTGTATAGAATGACCCCCTTACTACTCAGAAAAATAATGTCATTCAACCTAATCACATGCAGAGACCCTGTCACGAAGAACTTTTCCGAGTGCACGTATTATTTTTACAAGCGGCGTCAACGAATGTCCGTATGCGGCAACGCAGCATTGTTCTAGTGCTGTGTAAGGGTCGAATTCATAGTCGCCACTTATAAAATGAGGAAACACTTAAGTAATGAGCGTTTCCATAGCACTTATTTCAGATCGTATTGCAGAGACGCTACTCATTCATATGCCCTGAGCATTCCCTTGACATCGAAAGAAATATGGCAACATGGCTAGACGTGAGCGCTTTCATACATTCAATTGTTTTCCAGCACTTTAAAATTGTTAAATCGGCATTATTATCGTGCACAAATACAGAAGTAAATATTATAGAGCTAAAAATTATACAGAATGTCGAGAAAGCATTTTACAGAAGAAGAAAGAAGTGAGCTAAGAGAACTAGTTATGAAATACAGAATATCGTTGAAAGTAAAAAATCTGATAATTGTTCTCTCCAAAAGAAGAACTTGACATGGGACAAAATTATACTTGAATTTAATGCAAATTGCGGAAATATTCCTTGAAGTAAATCATTTAAATTTATTTTTCAGTTATTTTTATGATAAAGAAAGTGGAAGTCGTATAATTACGAAAATTTTAACAGCTTATTCCTTGGGTAGAATATAAACGAAAATGCAAATAGGCCCTAACACTTCGTTGGGACGTGAATACTTTCCGAAATAAAAAACCACTTAAACCTAACTGAAATGATGCTGTAGCATAAAATCTCAAAGCGACCAGTATTTTGAGCAGTGGTGAAGTTGGTAAGCCTCATTGTTGTATTGTAAATTTCAATAAGAGGCACCAGAATATCCACAACAGTGTTCTTGTCGGAACGGTATCTCCTCTTAAATTGTTGGTCACTGTACATCTCTGAAGGGCTTTCCATATCTCGAATGTAGGCCTATATTTTGTTTTGCCGAAACATATTTTCATTTTAATTTTCATTATAGAACTCAATAAATTAAATTAAATCATAATAATCATCCATTGTATACCGAATCAGCTGATTACAATGCATATGAGGAAACACTTGAGTAAACTGACAAGCTACCTTATTTGAACAAGTGTTCACTTCAGTGGGATTTATGAATTGGAAATTATTATAAGCAACTGCTTAAGAGTTTCCTTACGATAAGTGTTGACTATGATTTCGGCCCTAAGTAAACACGTTAGAAACACGTCAATAGATTTGAAACTTACTGTAGCTGGCAGCATTGGCTTCTTTTGCACCGAAAATGGACACGAAGCGTTTTTCCTGCTTGGTCTTCATGTACAATTATTAACTTCCCTACCAGAAATCGAACCCGTGTACTGTAGGCTAGGTTTGTAGTTGGAAACACCACCACACTGGAGAACATGATGATGAATATGATAGCGGAAGCAGTAAATCCCGGGAAGGGGTGCAAGGAAATCCTACGTAAACAAACGATACGGGAATACGAAGCATTGGGAACGTCCTGTGTGTCTGCCAGAAGGACAGCTAATTTGTACTCTGAATCCCGCGGATTTATGCCTTCTCGACACTTCCTCGCCCGGGGCACAGCCGTGACTAATTGCTTGTCGCCCGCACAGCGCGTGTGGACCCCATCTCGCACGCAATCAGTTATTGTCGCATCTCCTTCACGCGATTAACCCTGTGTTTCAAGCTCTAGCACGCATATTGCGATGCTCTCTATTCACGGCGGTTTTACTCATTGAGATTAAGCGGCATGAGGAAGACTAAGATCAAGTCTCTGAAAGTAATACAGTAATAATAATAACAATAATAATAATAATAATAATAATAATAATAATAATAATAATAATAGGACCGAGAGGGCTAGCGGCGTGGTAGAGGGCTGGCCTTGCATTCGGAAGATCCGGGGTTCGATCCCAGGGGCCGGCAATCCTAACTGAGGTTTTTCATGGTTTCCTCAGTTATTTCCAGGCAAATGCCGGGATTGTACCTCTTAAAAGTCCTGCCATGGACGGCGATCCTTCCCTTAATCCTTTCATATGTGTGAGTGAATGATGTGTAATGTCTTCAATGTTTGTGTTGTATCGGAGGTGGCCCTGGCATTGAGCTGATCCCTCATCCGGGGAGGCCCTCCATGTCCTTGTGTGGTCAAAAAAGTACTGGGTGTTCATTTCAAAGTGTGTCATGACGTCACTGTTGTTGGGTCACCGATTTGAAGCGAGTTTCAGCTTATATGTTAGAGAAGTTGCCTATTATTTAACGCGTTCTTCAATCTGAACTTGAGAACGTGTACGGTATAACTTGAACGTCGTAGCAACAGATGGCGGTCTGTACGGTCCGTGTGCTACCATAACCTCTTTCGAACTGTGTTTTGCGCCGGCAAGTCGTACGCAGGGTATTTGTTATCATCGGTTGCGTACGGTAACATTCCACAACACAAATCAAATGCTCCGTGTCCATGTTGACCGTCGAAGTTAATGTCAACAAATACGTAAGTAATCGTCTTAACCCTCTCCCCATATCCCGACAGTACGTATTTCCAAACAGTTCACATTCCTGCCACTACCGGCGTTACCGTACGTATCGGTACGTACTCTTCAGAATGAACGCCGTACTTGCTAGGCAACTTCTCTGCCTCTTAGGTAATACACCTCTGCGGAAGTGTAGGAAGATTGAATTCTCTAGGCTCATCGACTAGCCACATGAAGGCATACAGCGAGCCATGACACATTTTGAACTGAACATCCAGTATGTATGTGATCCATAGATTAATTCCTCTCCCGATAGGTCGCGCCCTGTAAGGCCCGGGTGGCGTGTGTTGTGTAAATGAACCTAAAAGGGAGCTATATATTATTTTAATGTACCGAAGTACATATGATATTTCCATGCAGATATTCTGCGTCATCATACGATGAAAGAGTAATGGAACGGAGAAAATTCTCTCCAGCGCCGGGATTTGAACCCGGGTTTTCAGCTCTACGTGCTGATGCTTTATCCACTAGGCCACACCGGATACAACTCCGACGCCGGTTAGAATCGTCTCAAATTAAGCTCCAACTCTTGGGTTCCCTCTAGTGGCCGCCCTCTGCACTACGTCATAGATGTCTATGAACGCAGGACCGAAGTCCACACATGTGCTGAGGTGCACTCGATATGAGTGACTAGTTGGCCGGGATCCGACAGAATAAGCGCCGTCTTAAATCACGAAGTGATTTACGCATATCATATATATTATTTTAATGTACCGAAGTACATATGATATTTCCATGCAGATATTCTGCGTCATCATACGATGAAAGAGTAATGGAACGGAGAAAATTCTCTCCGGCGCCGGGATTTGAACCCGGGTTTTCGTGATTTAAGACGGCGCTTATTCCGTCGGATCCCGGCCAACTAGTCACTCATATCGAGTGCACCTCAGCACATGTGTGGACTTCGGTCCTGCGTTCATAGACATCTATGACGTAGTGCAGAGGGCGGCCACTAGAGGGAACCCAAGAGTTGGAGCTTAATTTGAGACGATTCTAACCGGCGTCGGAGTTGCATCCGGTGTGGCTTAGTGGATAAAGCATCAGCACGTAGAGCTGAAAACCCGGGTTCAAATCCCGGCGCCGGAGAGAATTTTCTCCGTTCCATTACTCTTTCATCCTAAAAGGGAGAGGTTAAACTAAGGGAAAGAAATAATAATAGGCTAATAATAGTAGGCGCTCTTTTTTCCAGCACAAGGCAATGTTCCGCAATTATCGTCAGTCATTTGTGACGGACAGCTTGACGATGAATCTCTCTGCGTACCTTCAGCAGTTGGCGAGACAACAAAATTTATACGGTGAGTACTACATATTGTTTACAGTCACATAAAATAATTGGAACATAATTAAATATTTTTCATTTTTATCACATATTTTCCCGATTTTGAGCACATAAAACAATAAATATTTTCTAGATTTTTAGCACCTAAAAATCGGAGCCCTAGTGATACTGATACTCAGCAGTTACAGCTTAAAAGGGCTAATTTCTTCCCCGCATATTGGGTACACACTCATTTTAGTTTTCTTTATTATTATTATTATTATTATTATTATTATTATTATTATTATTATTATTATTATTATTTATTACTGTCATTATGTTTTATTATTAATGTAATTATAACTATCATCTTCTTCTTAAACACGGTTTAGGCCTTTGCGACCTGTTCCCAGGCTAATTAAGTGTTTTAAGTCAAATTGGTCACACCATCTCACCCGTCTCCCAACGTCTCGGCCTCCAAATGGTCTGTAAAAATAAGCTTGCCGTGGAAGTCTTGACGGACTCATTCTTAATACATGTTCTTTCCAGTGCTTCTGATATCTTTGTATCTCTTCCACCATATTCTCCTGTTGTAGTTGGTTTCTAATTTATTACGTAGTCTGTCTCTTCGGATAACTCCCAGTGTTGATCTCAGGAACCTCATATGTGCTGCTTCTATTCTTGATTTATCTTTACCCAAGTTTCACTTGCGAATTTTAGGGCTTGTTTTTGAAGTAATATTATGTATTCTTAGTTTAATTTCTTTTCTCATACCATTCCCAAAATGTCTTTTTATAAAACCATTTAATTTATTATATTTTTGTAAATTATCTTCTATGTCTGTTTGTGCGCTCATAGTTGAGATTTTAGTACCTAAGTATGTAAAATTTGTGACCTGTTCTATAACTTCCTGATTTATGACTATTTTATTCGAAAGTATTATTATTATTATTATTATTATTATTATTATTATTGGCGGCCGGGTAGCTCAGTTGGTAGAGCAGCTGGCTACGGACTGGAAGGTCCGGGGTTCGATCCCAGGTGGTGACAGGATTTTTTCTCGTTGCCAAACTTTCAGAACGGCCCCGAGGTTCACTCAGCCTCCTATAAAATTGAGTACCGGGTCTTTCCCGGGGGTAAAAGGCGGTCAGAGCGTGGTGCCGACCACACCACCTCATTCTAGTGCCGAGGTCATGGAAAGCATGGGGCTCTACCTCCATGCCCCCCAAGTGCCTTCATGGCATGTTACGGGGATACCTTTACCTTTTATTATTATTATTATTATTATTATTATTATTATTATTATTATTATTATTATTATTATTATTATTATTATTATAGTGAAAGTTTGTATAATGAAATTTTGGGGACAGTGAAATTATTTTCGTTCTACTTAAATTTCGTTGAACTGAACAAATAAACATAACAAAAAAAAAACAATCAAATCATGCAACCGAGGACGAATGTGAAGAACTGACTACACGAACAGCACTGATTTTCGATCCCTGGCGTAGATGTTTCTGATTCAGCGACAGGAACGTCAAAACGTACAGGAAGCGAGACGAGAGGTCTGATAACAGGCTGATGAACAGACAACGAGCGACGCGACGAGAGAGAGAGAGAGAGAGAGAGAGAGAGAGAGAGTCCCGTGCGACGGTCAAATCCGATTACTGCGATCGAAGTTTAATTAAACACACAGATTTAATTTAATTACATTGGTTAATGAAAATTTTATTAATCACATATAAATAAAAGCTGCATAAAGCCACACCAAATGTTTCGCACTATACGAGAGATATCGACAAACTCAGCCCCGAAAGGCAGAATCCGTTCAGTAAACATGGGAGTGTCCAGCCTCCATTCCAAGCCATGCAATGTTACAATAGTTATTTACGATGCAAGTGTTAAAAATTACATTTTATATTGTGAGTAGTGATGTTCGCGAAACGAGATCGCAGGTCGAATGCAACAAACCTGCGAACAAAGTAAAATTATTTTTAACATGTGTCGTACACTATTTTTTAGAAAATTCCTCCTCATCATAACAGTGAAACTTAAACACATCAACTCTTTCGCTTCCAGCGTAGCCTGTAAGCTACATGTTCTTTGAAAGGCAGAAGATCTTATGAACTCGTACAAATGTCAATAAAGCCCAATGTAGCTTGTAAGCTACGGGTCTCTGGTATATGTCCCTGCCAAGAGATGGTGCACACTTCGAGCTTTGCATCGAATACAACAACCGGAAACGAGGCTAGTGAAACAGCTGATGCTTTCAACAGACCGTTATACAATTTAATGTTTTACACGAAATTTGTTGGGAAGTAGCATGTTTATAGCTAGTCTTATATTGCATTTGTTTTAATATGTTTTAAAATGTAAATATAAACAAAAGAAACAAAAATGATCAGATTGGTTTATAACGAGTCTAAAACATGTGTAGCGTATGAGCTACATTGGGTGTGGGAGGGAAAATTCGTTTTCTAACCTCACTTTTGCTTTTACGTTTATTTTTGTACTAGCCGTACCCGTGCGCTCCGTTGCACCCGTTAGAAATAAATATAAAGTAATTACATAATTAAAATAGGACATTTGATCCAGGGAACATTTGTGTTTAATAGAAGGATAAATCGTTTATTATGTTACTTAATTTAAATTGAATTTGCATAATTAAAATGCGATCATTTTGATCCAGAGACCACTCATTTGGTCATAAAATTTATTTTAGGAAATGCAGGAAACGAATGTACAGAATAGCCTATCAAGTTTTCTGTGCATAAGAAGCTATTTTAATCTTACCTGTCCTCGATTCACTCAGAAGTTACTGTAATAACATTATAGCATTATGTCCATCTAGAGAAACTACACTTTCCAATGGTGAATTAATAATTAATTATACAAATCGGTTAATTTAGCTTCCTATATTACTTCATACAAATACAGAACCATTATCTGTAGGCTATCTTTCATAGCTTTCGATTGTTGCTGTCCAAGGCCCCTTATAGACGAAGTCATTTGTTTTTTTAATTCATTACACGGCCTTAGATGGCAGTTATTTTAATTTTAAAACTCATTTATCTCATTAAATATCAGCCCTATCAAAATTTTTCAAGGAATAAAACTTATCGGAAATTATTTTTAAAGAAACTTTTGTTATGTAACATTTTTCACAAAAATCAATAATAAGCGAGATATTTCGATTTATTTAATCCAGGCCCCCTTATAACCCCCCTTTTAAATAATGTATTTTGAATGCCATATAGCCTAAAATCTAAGTTACAACGAACTTAATTTATATTCCAGTTTTCAACGAAATCCGTTCAGCCATTATCGCGTGAAAAGGTAACAAACATACAGACAGACATACAAACAAAAATTTCAAAAAAGCGATTTTCGGTTTCAGGGTGATTAATTATATATGTTAGGACCAATTATTTTTGGAAAATCGAAAAATTACCAGAAAAATTTCGGCTACAGATTTATTATTAGTATAGATATTTATGTCCACAGTTGCAATGAAATCATACAAATATCACATATATCTCACAGAAAAAGAGATTGATGATACAGCGTGTCCCGCTTAGAGGGATCGAAGTAAGTGATAATTTCAAGTGTAAATAATAGTTTATTAACATAACTTGATGTAAAAACTCTCCGAGTTTCGGAGAATGCTGAATGCAACTCGATGTGTGCGCCTTGAGTTGTCCTGCAGACATCTAAATGGTATTCAACCTCCCGCCAGTTCTCTGGAGTCACTAGCACAGCTGCATTTGTGATGCGTTGCCTCAGTTTCTCCAAAGTGTTAGCTCTGCCTCTTTGGTACACACCATCCTTCACAAAGCCTCAGAAAAAAAGTCCAAGAGGGTCAGATCGAGTGACCTGACTGGCCAGGCAATGGGTCCTTGTCTTCCGATCCACTTATCCTTGTACGACGAACACGGCGTTGTACTCGCGTAATGGATTTTTCTTCTGCTAGTGATAGCATACACTTAACTTTCTGTTGTGGTGTCCACATGTTGACCATGGCGCGCTCTACAAAATGGCGCCAGGCTTCTTTTGGCAACAAACAAACGAAAGTTGCGCATGCAGCTGTTTTTAGACTTTGTTTCGTAAACTTGGACAGTTTCTCTGTCTTGTCAGATATAAATCTCACCGACATTTTTATCTGGTTTTAAGTGGTGAGCATTTATTTCTCGATTTCTCTAAGCGGGACGCGGTGTATTTTGGAGACGCTAATGATGGAAACACTTCTGAATGTGGCGGTTTCTCGGATGTTGATTATGAAAAAGATGAAAGAAAATTAAAATGTTCAGAATGGAAAATGAACTTGTGTATGACTATCTAAAATTGTTTCATCAATTTTCACATAAAGTGAAACAGAGACTAATGTAAATTGCCTCATTTAAATGTGTAATTTTTAATTGTTTCTTTTTTTTTTTCAATGTATAATGTACAATTATTTTATAAATGTTAATTTCGTATGACCCTTAAGGGTTCATATACACCACTGACAGTCAAAAAAAAATATATATATATATATTTCATTGAATGAAGATTCCTTTTTAGTTTAGTGAAAAAAAAAAATATTAAAAATATCACCGATGTTTCTCGACTTATGACCCACTACATGAGAAAATGACAGTAAGCACTTCACATTTTCAGTATAAGTTTGTCGCTCATTTCCCGTAACTTACATTTTTTAAACATTTTCTCTGATAATTCTTATAGTTTTTGAGATATTTTAATGAAATTTTGCAGTCATGTGTATTTCATACCTTATACTATAAGTTAACATACTTACTTACAAATGCCTTTTAAGGAACCCGCAGGTTCTTTGCCGCCCTCACGTAAGCCCGCCATCGGTCTCTATCCTGTGCAAGATTAATCCAGTCTCTATCATATCTCATCTCCCTCAAATCCATTTTAATATTATCCTCCCATCTATGACTCGACCGCCTCAAAGGTATTTTTCCTTCAGGTCTTCCAACTAACACTCTATATACATTTATGGATTCATCCATACGTGCTACATGCCCTGCCCATCTCAAACGTCTGGATTTAATGTTCTTAATTATGTCAGGTGAAGAATACAATGCGTGCAGTTCTGCGTTGTGTAACTTTCTCCATTCTCCTGTAACTTCATCCCTCTTAGCCCCAAATATTTTCCTAAGAACCTTATTTTCAAACACTCTTAATCTCTGTTCCTCTCTCAAAGTGAGAGACCAAGTTTCACAACAATACAGAACAACCGGTAATATAACTATTTTATCAATTCTAACTTTCAGATTTTTTGACAGCAGACTAGATGACAGAAGCTTCTCATCCGAATAACAGGCATTTCAGAAGTTAACATAATGAAACAAAAGTATGGCTCTATTGGCAAATAATAAAAATGATTCTTGTCCATCTTTGGTAGTAGGCTCCTCACTTCATAGTTTGCCTTAAACCAGGGCCGGGCATGAGAGCGGCTCCATTTAGACTGCCAGAGCTGCTCTCGCTCCGCAAGGCAATTCAATTCCAAGTTTCTGCATTAATATAACAAGAGTCACGGTTGTTCTAGTCATTCAGTCTGTCAGTACATAATAGTTTATAAGGATATTACATCAATCCATTGTACATTAATGTATTTCTACTTTGAATAATGATTAAACCAAAACTTTCCACCTGAACATATTCCGACCACACTATAGCCAATTGGCTTGTCGTCAGCACGACATCTCATCCTGCTCTAGGTTTTTCCGTGGTTTCCCTTGAGCAATAAGACAAATGTCGGGATGAGCCCTAAAAGAAATGGGCCACGGACTACTTCCCTTCCCCCACTCTTTCTCTTCTACTATCACAAAGAACTTGCTAATTTCTTAGATAACAACCCTGTATTATGATAATAGGGGAAAATAAATATATTGTAAGTTCACAGGGCTAACGGCTTCGAAGCTGGGTACCTGGTTCTAATGAAGTGCAATCTAAAACATGGGGGCATGAGATAGTTACTCTGCCTGCCATTAAAATTCACTTCAACTAAATCCCCAAGGTAAAAAAAAAAAAAAAAAAACATTGTACAGTACAGAATTTATAACACTCTTATTAATTTAATGAAATAAACTTCGCTCTATGCACACACACAAATCATTAGGCTTATTTACATAACCCATACGGACATACTGCAATCTCCTCACCACGGTTCTACGAGAAGGCATATGGCTTCCACTTCCCCTACTTGCTGTGGACAGAGTTCATCTGCCAATATAATTAAACATCGCTTGATGAATTCACCTTCGTTGAATGTTTTCAATTCCTTTGCAATTTCGTGGCAAATTTTGTAGCTAATTCTCATAGCCGATTCACTAAGTGAATTATTGTCATTCTGTTGATATATAATATAATATAATATAATATAATATAATATAATATAATATAATATAATATAATATAATATAATATAATATATGATATGATATAATATAATATATGTTATGGTATGGTATGATATATGATATGATATGATATGATATGATATGATATGATATGATATGATATGATATGATATGATATATGACCATAAATTAATACAACTTAAAGAAAATATTTCTCAGGTACATTATATTAGAGTATTTATTCGATATTTATATTGCATTATAAGTTATTACAGTACATTTAGTAATATATAATTTTAAATTATACAAATATTATGATATATCATATAGTATATTACAGGTCATGATATATAATATGATATATGATATATCATGTACTGTAATATACTATACTATGATATAAGCTGGCTACGGACTGGAAGGTCCGGGGTTCGATCCCAGGTGGTGACAGGATTTTTTCTCGTTGCCAAACTTTCAGAACGGCCCCAAGGTTCACTCAGCCTTCTATAAAATTGAGTACCGGGTCTTTCCCGGGGGTAAAAGGCGGTCAGAGCGTGGTGCCGACCACACCACCTCATTCTAGTGCCGAGGTCATGGAAAGCATGGGGCTCTACCTCCATGCCCCCCAAGTGCCTTCATGGCATGTTACGGGGATACCTTTACCTTTTATGATATATCATAATACTTGTATAATTTAAAATTATATATTATTAAATGTATAATAACTTATAATGCAATGTAAATATCAAATAGATACTCTAATATAATGTATCTGAGAAACATTTTCTTTAAGTTGTATTAATTTATGGCGTTCATTACCAACATATTTTTCATATTCAGTAGCATGTTGTAAAGAATAATGTCGTTGCATATTGAACCTCTTAATCAGTTGGAGTGTTTTATGCCAAATTAAACACTTTGCTAATCCACTGCTCTCTACCAAAAAGAACTCCTCCTCCCATGATACATTAAAAGCATTGGGAGTAGCGGGACGCTTTAGTGTACGAGCGGAAGCTCCGTCTTCAAAGTTCGCATTCATACTGCAGAGTCACCACTGCACCGACACTGAATGATGTACAGTATGCATACGTCAGAGCGCTCGCAAGACGCGCTCTTTAAAGTACACAGCGCTCATTTCTCAGAATCACGTAATGTGCCCAGCCCTGGCTTAAACGCTAAACACGGAAATGAGATGTTGAATTAGTTTATAAGCAGATCATTGGATTCCAAGAAGCAAGATGGTAAGCGGCGGACCAGAGCAACTGAAACTCTCTCAATAGTTTAATTGTGTATAAGTTCCCAGAAATCGCACAAAGGATCTCGCACTAGTTCAATGTTCCGAAGCGAAGTTGGAAATACGTACAAACAAAATCCATGGTTATTAGCAAGCCCCAGAAACTGAATACAGTCATTTCCGCACTTAATAACGGTCCAACTGATTTAAGGGCGTAATCTATAGTTCCTTTTCCGACTATTCCAACCACACTTCCCTCCCAAACTTCGCGTAATTCATTGCGCTTGGTGTTGCACGCTTTATTATAAACTGCATGAAAGTAAAACTGACTCTACTTCAAGCAGAACGTGCTTGTTGAACGTTATTTCACGCTTTAAATACTTTTTATTGCCGACCATGCCGAAATGTAGTAATTATACACCTGGTAGCAGCCCTTTAATGCTTGTCAGCTTTGTACCGTTAATTCTCGGATATGCAATCGAAAGACAATTATCGAAAAGTCACGGAGGCTGGAAATCCAATACTGTCGCAGAAGGTTATGTTCTGTTACTATAATAATTAGCGTTAATTGTAATTAATATTCAAATAAATTCAATTTGTCATCTCGTTTTTCAATGTCTAATTTAATTTTAATGTCATATCAAAGTTAATATTTAGTTTACTCTGTAGGTTCTTATAGGCTGTCAAGGTCAATGTGGACATCTGTTCCTCGGAAAAAATCAATACTTTCGCGTCTGCGCACATCTCACAATTTACGAGGTATTGCTCAAGGTCAGTTAGATACAAATAAAATGAATAATTTCAAGTTAGAAATATGGTCGAGCATAAAAAGTCGTATGAAACTCGCCTATAATGGTAATTAAGAAGCTCGTATGAAAATTATGAAACTCGCTTGCGCTCGTTTCATAAACATCCACACTCGCTTCTTAATTACTATCATTATAGGCTCGTTGCATAATGTACTATTGTAGCACCGTCAGACTCAAAACTTACAAATAAAAAAATCGACAACATAAGTTAATGTATAGGGTGTAACAAAAGGTATGACAAAACTTTAGGGAAATATTTCTCACATGTAGAAGATGAAAATATGTTACTCGTATATAAATTTGGGTCCGATTAAATTTTATATTACCTTATTATGATGTTTCAGCCTGCTATCGGCCATCTTCAGAACTGGTTGTTACTGGTCTTGGCGCCTTTCAATTTGAAAACACACACACTTTCTGACTCCACATTACACGACACAAACACACCCACACAGTAAAAACAAAGAAAAGGCCAGCAACAACCAGTTCTGAAGATGGCCGATAGCAGGCCGAAACATGTTAACAAGGTTATATAAAATTTAACACAAAAAAAGACAAATAACACATTTTCCGAAGTGATATAGTTTTAAAAGTTGTGTAATCCAGATGCATAAAGATTCTCTGTCAATGTTTGTGCCAGTACTGTTCGTGACGTTTTGTTGGGGCCTCATTTTCTTCCACCAGGCTGAACGAAAAAACATAGCAAGTGTTCGTAGAGAACACCTTCTCTATTCTGCTGGAAAATATGGCATTAGGAATACGACTAAACATGTACTTTATGTACAATGGAGCTTTCTCATTTCGGTGTCAATGAAAGGTTCCGTGACAGATGGATAGGGAGAGGTGGACCAATTTCTTGGCCTCCACGCTTTCCGGACTTAAACCTATAGACTTTTGCTTACGGGGCCATTTTAAAGCTCTTGTTTATGAAACCCCGGTGCAAGATGTAGAGAGTCTTCGCGCCCGTATTTTGGAAGACCGTGAAACAATAGAACATTCATCAGCGTCTCCGGAATACAATGCAACGGCAGGTTGATTTTTTTAGTTGGTTATTTAACGACGCTGTATCAACTACTAGGTTATTTAGCGTCGAAATGTTAAATGTTATATTTTATTTAACGACGCTCGCAACTGCAGAAGTTAGATCAGCGTCGCCGGATGTGCCGGAATTTTGTCCCGCACAGTTCTTTTACATTCCAGTAAATCTACTGACATGAGCCTGTCGCATTTAAGCACACTTAAATGCCATCGACCTGGCCCGGGATCGAACCCGCAACCTTGGGCATAGAAGGCCAGCTTTAGCGTCGATGAGATTTGTGATAACGAGACTGTATTTGGTGAGATGAGGCTGAAGATTCGCCATAGATTACCTGCCATTCACTTTACATAAATCTTCACACGATGCAACCACCAAATGGGCTCTACTTCAACCTCACCAACAGAAATTCATCGTCAACTTGAGATGTACGGTACGAAACGGCGTTTCCGGTGGGAGGTACTGGACCACCCTACCTAAAGCCCCGATCTGAGGCACAATGATTTCCATATCTTCGAACAGTTGAAGAAACACTTTGAGTGGTAAGCGATTGAACACTGACACAACTGTTCAGCATGCCGTCATGACGTGGCTTCAGACACTTGACGCAGATTTCTTCTGTGTCGACATCGATGCCTTTGTCTTTCGTTGGATGAAATGTTTGGACAAGCATGGTGACTATGTTGGAAAGTATTGCATACCAGTGCCCTACTACATAATATCTGCCTGTGAAATAAAGTTTGTCCATGAGAGCTCTTGTTACCTTAATATTTTTTGAAGCAATACTGTAGATACTGCATTTCAATGTTGGTACTAGAATCCAATTAAGCCAATTATAAACTTCCAGTCTCAATATTAAATACGTACCTAGTAGTCCTATTAGGCTATGTCAAATTCATAATAATTGTATAAAGTATATTGTTAGGTATTTCTTTTTAATTTGTAGAGCATTTTTTAAAGGATTTTTAGGTTATACATGCATTTTGGTCATTTTTTTTATACTTTATAGGTTATGAAAATCCTACCCCTAATAATCACTTTATTACACTTATAAATATACGCGTGAGGTCTTACTACACCCTGTATAAAAACGTAAAAATGAATGTCTCTCTGTACCTTCACAAACAATGTTATTATCCATTTCCTTTGACCTGGAACTTTTATGCGTTCCACAAACTTGCACTTGGTCGTATTTTCATGAAGGTCTGGCAGATGAATAACTAATGCATGGCCCATGTAACCGTGGAGTGTATCGATATTTTATGCAGGATAAAGTGGCAATATAGAGGGGCGAAAACTTACTAATATATGCAAGGTCATACCGCTTCTCTTTTAAGTACTAGAAGGTGGTTTTACATAAATCTTCACACGACGCTCCCACCACATGGGCTCTACTTCAATCCTGTCTTTTATAGTTCGCATCCAACACATCAAATTGTACTAACATCAGTTATTCACTAGAAGGAGTGCGCCACTTGATTATGTGATCCGCACAACGCATACCATGGTTTCCATTAGATACGAGATTGAAGAGCTGAAATATGGTGGAAAGCACTGAAAGGGAAAGGGAAAGGAAAGTATGAAAGGGAAAGGAAAGTATAAAAGGAAGGAATATAATAAAGATAAACATTTAGGGCCGTATTCATAGACATTCCCAGCGCGGGCTTTCGGTGGATAATCAGTGAACTAACGTTCTTCGTATTCATAAACCAGTGTCAGCGATATGGTATGATATGATTCCTGTTTAGCACGCGCGAGCTAGCGAAATGTCTATGAACAGCATCCTTAATGTTTGGGATTAGAGGAAGAGAAAACGTAAAGGATATGGAACTGTTCACACATGTAATACGCGCCCACTTACTGTAGGGACATAATTGGTATGATTGCAATTAACGTTTAAAGTGACATCATTAATACTGAAAATCTAAAATGGATTCCATCCCCATAACTCGTGCAGACTTGACCTAAAATTCATAGTTTGAGAATGTATATACTGGGGTTAATGACTAAAGAATTATCTGTCAAACTCCAAAGGCATGTCATCGCACTGGCCACGGCGTGGGCACGCCATCTAGTAGACGCGAATCACGCGGACTTCAAAGGTCACCGTAGCGTCGCTGGAGCGAGCCGATAAAACGGAGCGGTGATCATTGGAGAAGCACCAATAATAATAATAATAATAATAATAATAATAATAATAATAATAATAATAATAATAATAATAATAATAATTGTATAGTTCCTGGGGTAGCTCAGTCGGTAGAGCGTTCGCGCGCTAAGCGAAGGGTCCCGGGATCGATACCCGGCCCCGGAACAATTTTTCCTTGAAATTATTCAAACCTGCTTTACAGGGAGCTACTACCTGAAAATCAGATTTGCATAATAATAATAATAATAATAATAATAATAATAATAATAATAATAATAATAATAATAATATTATTATTATTATTACTGTTATAGCTCTGCAGTCAGCAGAAGTGCTGGGGAGGAAGACGAGTGGCCCACGTGGCAACGGGTAATCATCATCATCTTCATTTCATCACTTGTACTACGCCTTGTATTTCAAAATTGATTCATAAACTTAAGTATTGGCAGGCCTTGGTTGTTTAAAGGACTTAGGTCTTTTACTAACCCATCTACAACGCACTCCAATAGAAGTTATTCCAACAAACTTCATCACACACAGTGGCGGATGAAGGTAATTTAGCCGTGCAAATTGGTGGCACGTTTGACCCACACAGCACTGCCACTCGGAAGCGCTGCTGAGTCGACGATATGGAAGGACGCTAAAGTTAAGAGAAAAGAAGAGAAAGTAAATGTAAGCATAGGAAAAAACAGTATCGTTAAGAGTACAGAAAACAAAAGGATAAAATGTAGAGTAAATGGAAGGATGGCAATAAAGGAAAAGACAAGAAGAATAAGAGGGGAAAACATAAGGGGAAAAGTAGGAATAAATATTAGAGTACGAGCAAGAACGGGCGTGAACGAACAGCATACCTATTCCACGCCTCTGGAACTCTCTCCCTGACCATGTCAGAGACTGTCGGACAATATCAAAATTCAAATTTAAATTAAAAAAATCACATTCTAGTTCATGGAATTGCTTATTGAACACCTGCCAGGTTTTTTTTTTTTTTTTTTTTTTTTTTTTTGCAATTCATTTTTTAATTTTCAGAGAAGTCTAGAGAGCACTGATATTGCTGAAATGTACTTCGTATCTGATGATGTTGGCGTGGACCAACGAAAACGTTCATACGTCTTTTAAATATGTAATGTAAAGGTGTAGCACCTTAAACATATGCTGTGAAGTCAGTGACTGAAATAAATACTTTTAAGATACCTGTCAGGTTGCTCAACTTCGGCTTAACGCATGACATATAGTAAATATTGTAACTATGCTGATGTAAAATTGACAATTAATATGTAATGGAATTATTATTATTATTATTATTATTATTATTATTATTATTATTATTATTATTATTATTATTATTATTATAAGTTATCATTGCTATCTCTGTTTTTCTTTCTTTCTTTCTTTCTTTCTTTCTGTCTTTCTTTCTTTCTTTCTGTCTTTCTTTCTTTCTTTCTTTCTTTCTTTCTTTCTTTCTTTTTATTAGCTCGATGAGAGCTCTGTAGTGTTCTTTTGACCCTGTTGACGCTCTATAGGACTTTAATTTAATTTGTATTATTTTCATCAGCGTCTGTATTTCTTTTTTGTATTTATATCTGATATCTGGTAGGATGGAAGAAAAGGCCTTATGGCCTCAATCCTGTCAGATAAAATAAATAAATAAATAAATGAATAAATAAATAAATTTAGGGGTAAATGTAAAATGAGGAGATGAGATGAGATGAGATGAGATGAGATGAGATGAGAGGAGAGGAGAGGAGAGGAGAGGAGAGGAGAGGAGAGGAGAGGAGAGGAGAGGAGAGGAGAGGAGAGGAGAGGAGAGGAGAGGAGAGGAGAGGAGAGGAGAGGAGAGGAGAGGAGAGATTTAAACCTTGATATCGGACGCACTGAACATATTTTTAAAATTTTAACAATTTTATGTGGGACATGAAATGTGGGACTATTTGGTGTCGGTCCTCCTTGGTTGGACATTATGGGCCGTATTCATAGACATTTTTAGCGCGGGCTTCCGGTGGATGATTAGCGTTTTTCGTATTCATAAACCAGTGTTAGCGATAGGATATGATTTGAATTCTGTACTAGTAACCAGAGGATAGCCGGGGCTAGCTTAGTACGCTCGTAGCGTGTATTGCGAAATGTCTATGAATAGCACCCTATGTTACTAAGCACATTCTTTTTATGACTTTTCTCTCTTGGAAGCTCATGATAATCCCATATTGATTTCGTGTCTGTATGTCCATTACAGTAGAAGCTCTATTATCCGTGGTAATGAAGGGGGTGGGTTGAACGGTTAATCGAAAAAATCGGATAATCCGTACCATAGAAGACTTTAATAAATTAAGTGTTGCATAATGCAGTTTCGTAATTTTCTCCGAGGGCATGTGTTTTAACACATTAGGTGGAGGATCAGAAGTTTTAAGTATAATAGCTCTGTTGGAAAGAGTGGGTGAAGAAAGAATAATGCTGAAACTGATCAAGAAGAGAAAAAGGCATTGGCTGGGTCACTGACTTAGAAGAAACTGCCTACTGAAAGATTCACTGGAAAGAATGGTGAGCGAGAGAAGATTTCGGGGCAGAAGATATTAAACAATAGACGGCATTAAGATATATGGATCATATGGGGAGACTAAGAGGAAGGCAGAAAATAGGAAAGACTCGAGAATGCTGGGTTTGCAGTGACAGAACACAATGAATGAATGAATGAATGTCAATGACGGGTTTCTAATAGTCAAGGAAACTTTCTATGACGGATTTCTGTGGAAAGATAGGAAAAGTATAGGTTTCATGTTACAGACTTAAGTAATTTATACACTTTATCCTTGTTTTTATTAAACCTAGCACAGTTGTAACTCCAACCTTGTATTCCGATGTGAGATGAACCACAGTTCCTCTTTTCCAAAACCACTCAATTATATGCACTTATCTTCGATACTTAGCACAACATGTATTCTTTTGGCACTTTTGGAAAACGTTTTGCAGAGATATTAAACAGGTCACTCGAACAGTAGATCATAATGTGTAAGGATAAAGGAGATAATGACAAACGGATAATCCAACAATCGGTTAATAGGGTGATGGATAATCGGGGTTCTACTGTATTTCTATAAAATGGATCGAGATTTTCTAGCCACTCTGTATTTTATCTGAGATATTTTCTCGATATTCTTAACAAAAGCTCGATATTCACAATGGAAACACAACAGACGGCACAGGTTCACTGCATCAAAGAAAAATTACTCTGCTTTCCTGCGAGTCACTTGAATTCGTAGCCGGAAAACTTTTCAAGTTGAGGCACGGTAGAAAAGTCTTGTAGCAGAGGACATACATGCTTGGGAAGATTTAAATAACTGTGCTTGTGATGTACTTGTTTGAAAGCTAGCAAAACGTCACAGACTTTAACGAGGCCCGTATGTTATGTTAAAAGCGTTTTAACAGAGAGATGTTAGGGGTAATTAATGTGATACAGCTGAGTGAAGATAGCACAGAACCCACTGCCGTGACCACCGGCACATAAAATGCACAGTGCTAATTAGAGTAAACATGCTGCTAACACACAACACTACCCATTTGTTATCAAGCTAGCCGTGTGCACAGAGACTAAGGCGACATGCTAACGAATCATACCTAGGGCGTAGATGCTCGTTATCAACATCTTCGATTTAAATTCACTTGTCTATACTAATAATAAATCTGTAGCCGAAATGTTTCTGGTAATTTTCGATTTTCCAAAAATAATTGGTCCTAACATATATAATTAACCAGCCTGAAACCGAAAATCGCTTTTTTGACATTTTTGTCTGTCTGTCTGTCTGTCTGTTACCTTTTCACGCGATAACGGATGAACGGATTTCGATGAAAATTGGAATATAAATTATGTTCGTTGTAACTTAGATTTTAGGCTATATGGCATTCAAAATACATTATTTAAAAGGGGGGTTATAAGGGCGCCTGAATTAAATAAATCGAAATATCTCGCTTATTATTGATTTTTGTGAAAAATGTTACATAACAAAAGTTTCTTTAAAATAATTTGCGATAAGTTTTATTCCTTGAAAAATTTTGATAGGACTGATATTTAATGAGGTAAATAAGTTTTAAAATTAAAATAACTGCCATCTAAGGCCGTATAATGTAATGAAAAACAAATTACTTCGTCTATAAGGGGCCTTGGACAGCAACAATCAAAAAGCTATGAAAGATAGCCTACAGAGAATGTTTCTGTGTTTGTATGAAGTAATATCGGAAGCTAAATTAACCGATTTGTATAATTAATTATTATTTCACCATTGGAAAGTGTAGTTTCTCTAGATGGACATAATGCTATAATGTTATTACAGTAACTTCTGATATAATATAATATAATATAATATAATATAATATAATATAATATAATATAATATAATATAATATAATATAATATAATATAATATAATTTAAGTTATTTGAAGGGTTCAGAACCATAGTGGGCCAAACGCCATTTATTGAATACGTAGAAAACAAGGGTTAAAATTAAGTTATTATCATAATTAAATGGAAACCTATAACAAGTAAAATAAAGTATACACATTAAATCTAAATGATGTCAATGTTAATTAAACTATGGTTGCATGTAATAAAAATTAGAAACATGTTAAAGGAATTGTCATTGCACCAAATGAGTGTCTCTGGACCAAAATGATCGCATTTTAATTATTTGGATGCAATTTAAATTAAGTAACATATTAAACGATTTATCCTTCTATCAAACACGAATGTTCCCTGGATCAAATGTCCTATTTTAATATGTAATTACTTTATATTTATTTCTAACGGGTGCAGCGGAGCGCACGGGTACGGCTAGTAATTAATAAAGATAAAACAATAGCTATCCCATTTTCTTTAAATAATAAATGGTAATCTATACTACAAATTAAAATGCATAATTCTGATTGTTCCGATATAATTGCAATTGTTTAGTTATTAATGAAGTTAATGAGGTTAAATACTTAGATATAATTATTGATAATAATTTTAAATGGAATAATCATATTCATTATATTTGTAATAAATTACGTAAAACATTATGTTACTTTGTTGTTCTAAGAAATATTTTGTCAATTAACTGTTTACGTATAATTTATTTAGCATTATTTCAATCTATATTTATGTATTGTATTATAGGTTGGGGTGGAACTTATAAATCCAACCTTTATACGTTAAATTTACTACAGAAAAAGATATTAAAAATTTGTTTAAAAAAGCAGAACGATTACCCGACTGAATTGTTGTTTAAACATTTCAAAGTTTTCGACATTAAACAAATGTATTATTTTATTATATTGAAATATTTTCATAGAAATTTTAATAACTTTGAAAGGTATATACATAAAAATAGAACTAAAAATATGAATTCTCTGCGTTTGTCTGAACCAAAATGTAAAACCAATTCAGATTTTTATCATATCATGAGTCAAGGTCCCAGATTATTTAACAAATTTTATTCTAACATTGTTTTAACTACGAATCCTCTCCAAATTAATAAAAAAAAAATAAAAAATGTGTACTGGATTTATAGTTTGGGTTTAAATATATTAAACACTATTTAATCTGTATTCACTCTCAATTTTAATTTTATTTTTGTCTGTATTGGAATCTCCTCCTGAGCACGAGTCTTACTCTTTCAGGAGTGGGCTAGTTTATCTTTCATTGTATTTATTAACTTGTCTTCATTTCAAACTTACTAGCAATAAAAATAAATAAATAAATAAATAATTCAAAAGTTGTGTGTACTGTACCTTTTATCTATTGAAAATTGAAATAATTATGTAGTTATATCTAGTCAAGTTATATTACATTAAATGTTAATTGTTACAATAATTTATTCAAACTACAAATAATGTTAAAGGGGGAAGGAGCAAAAATTTCGAATCTTATAAATTTTGATAAATGGTTTGGTTCTTGAAAAGGTCAGTTTCGTGGTCCAAGTTACCTTAATAAATAAATATTTATTTTTAAGAATAACTGTAAGGATACATTTTTAACGATCGGGCAGTTTTTGCGACCCCTTTCACAGGTTGGATAAAAAAAAAAAAAAAAACTAAAAATTCGGTCTTTAGTTATGATACTCAAATCGTAAATAACCAGCTACTACGAACAGGAAGTACAGTCCGCGTCACCGTTTTTGGCGTGTGAAATAAGTAATGTGAATGTTAAGTACGAGTGTTTTACCTTTGCAGCAGTCAGTCTGACAACTGTGTTTGACAAATGGCTGATGTTACGTTTGTAGGAAGTGGTACCATTCTCAGCTGCACTAGCAACATGCTTACAAACTGGGCATTATACTCTAGGACACACGCCAAAAAACGCTGGCTCCAGCTGTACATTTCAATTCCTCTACCAGGAATCGAATTGAACCTAGGATCGTTGAAATTTAATCTCTGTTCGTTTCAGTACATATATAGCGAAAGGTTGCTCAATCACTTCTCAAATTGGAAATCACTTATTTACAGCGCACAGTGATTTATTTCAACAATCTAATTCAAAAAATTGTTTCCGCGAGAGCTTTAAATCTTGCCAATCGCTATTTGAAACTATGTGCAACGGAAGAGCTGTAGGATGCAAACATGGAGCAAAAAACTTGATTAGAACGGATTAAATGAGTCTGTGGCTTCGTAAACATTACTCTCTGAATGGTCAGAATTTTCAGGCACATCGAGCAGAAATAAAAACTGTTTTGTGAACTCTAATGGTACGGTTTTAATCAAAGTCACGGTTATATTTACCAGAGATATGTAATCAATAAAAATATGCTATAAGCATATTATATTTAATTAATTAAATTGAGCTGTAGGGGTTTACGAACTCCATTCAAAGTACGTATACAATTAGTCACATATTAAGAGTATGTTTACTGGATATAGTAGTATAATGCATTAACATTAAATAAAATTGACTTACAAGAAACAAAACACATCAAGCTCGACCAGACTTTCTTGCATAAATTGCAAGAACAACACTTAAACTAGTCCGCCTTAGTAGCTCAGTTAGCAGAGCACATTTTGAATGAAATGCAGATGAAAGAAATGTCCCATCCTAGTTAAAAGATTTAAAAACAAATTAATTTTAAAGTGAGCTGCTCTTTTTTTTTCTTCCTCTTAGGGCCGATTGTATAAACCATTTAATCTTAGATCAGAGGTTAAATTGATCCTCGTTCTAGCTGAACTTGGACTTTTGTGTTGTATAAAGTCTAATCTGAGATTAATTTGTCTTAAACTAAAGTCAACTTTGACTGAAGAAATTTCTCCGATTAAGTTAGACGATCCAAGTTCAGTTATTTCTTTTCTGTTTGAAATATACGAGTGGCAGACTGTGCAGAAAGAATAACCATTATTATTAATATTAATACATATAGGCCTATGTTTTCAATTTCTTGCCTTAATACACAAACATATTTTATAAGGCTTTATCGTGTTCAGCAGTATCAAGTAACATAACCTAATTATATTATGTTTATAACCATTAATTATTAATGAATATGATAGGTACATTCATAAATTTTCAATTAACTGTATTACTAAACGACTATTGTCGTTTTATAAAGCTTTATTATGTTTAGCAGTATCAAACACCATAACATGATAACAATTTGGAAAACGGTCAATCTTCTTCTTATTGTTCACCATTATTTACAATGCACAAAACAAACCAGTGTCTCCAACAGTGTACGGAAAGTCGCCAAAAAGTAGTTGGAAAGTCGCTAGATTTCTCATTATCAACAAAGAAAGATTAAATTTTGTCACTATGGGGTACTAAAAAGGTAGCTAAATCTCTGATTAAGCAATATAAAAGTTAAAAGAAATTGTCGTTGAAAAAGAGTTAAAGTCGCTAAATTGGCGACACTGAACAAACCTGTACAACATGGCCCGCGCATCACATACTTCACCTGTTTATGCGATGTTGCCAAATCCTTTTCACGTGAAGTTAGATTGCATTTGAACCAAGGTAATTTGATCGCAGAAAAGTTTTATACAACAGAAGAAGTGTCTGAACTCGGTTCACTTTCCGATCTTCGATCAAAGTTGATCTTTGGTCAGGGAGTTTTATAGTAGTAGTAGTAGTAGTAGTAGTAGTAGTAGTAGTAGGGTTTAAGAAGGGCGCGTCAGCTACTATGGCTATTTGCGCCCTTATCTAAAATTCTTAATGTAACAAATACATAAATAATATAATAATCAGAGTGCTAAAAGAACTAAAAAGCGTTGTCACGATAAAACGAGGAACACAAATGCAGTATACATAAGGTGATTTCTACAGAACCATAAAAGTGAGCAATTCTACCACACTAGGTGGTATTCAAGACGAACAAATAAAACAATAAAACTAAGGCCACCAGAGATAACTTGTCAATCATATTTTAAAACCATAAAATTTTATAAAATATTCGGATGTGTAAAGTCCGAAATGTCAACAATGTAAAATCAAATATAAAACAACAAATGTAACCTCCGGATGTAAAGGGTCCGGAGGATGAGTAAAACGGATCAATAAAAAACTAAATCACCTTATCCAAACCTGTATTTGATAAAAATCTCAGAACTGCATTTGCACAATTAAAATCATTTCCAAGAGCGTCACGTAATGTCGGCCGAATTCCATATTGCCTCCGTGCATGGTCCTATTTCCTGCAGCGCAATAAAAAGTGTTCCACCGTAAGTGGAACATGGCACATATCGCACTCCGGCTGAGGTTCGCCACGTAGGAGATGGCTGTGTGTCAGATGACAATGGCCAATTCTCAACCGGGTGAGTAAAACCTCCTCGTGTCGCGACGCTCTTGTAGACGAATCCCAAACTCTAACAGCATTCTTTATATTTCGAGTTTTATACAATTGGACCTTAGTGTATGAGGTAATGCAGATGAGAAACAATATGAAAACAAAAAGAAGTGAAATCATAATAAAAGAAATGTAAAGTAGTCTGTATGGTAACTTTTGCGCCACCCGGTATATGCAATATCATGCAAATGAGCAGAGAAATTATTTCACTGATAGATTCGTGCTTTCCGCAGCGCCAGTGTATTTACACGTGACTGTACATTGGAATCCGTCCTTAACCTATGGAAAACTCCCAGCAATTCTAAAGCTGCTGAGATTCAAACCGTGTGCCATTGAAACGGCTCAGAAAAACAGCCGAATTCGTCGATTCAGAAAGACGAAACAAGATATACGAATGTGCAGCAGTACCAGCAGGATTTGCAGAGCTGCGAACGACCCATCACAGTAAGTTTATTCCACAGCCTGCGCGTATGCACTCCGCCACACATCCAGGTAACAAAAGCCACACCGCGAGGTTTTACGACACAACGTCGAAAAGGAAGGAGAGGTTTCATAAGACCGTAAAACCATGTCTAGTTTACAGCGACTCGGTTTACGGTCGTGGAGTTTCCTGAAATGCGACAGACCCGCCTGGCGTTATTTATGGGCGAGCACACATTTTAATAATATTGTATATATTGTATGAGCCATTACCTGAAATTGGGGCACATTAAACAAAAAGATATTGCTCCCACGCACTTTACGGGGTAATTCCGTACAACCATGCAGCGGCGGTTACTGGGCCGTTCTTCCACAAACAATCATTAATTAAACGACAGTGGGCAAAATTAAAACATAAAAATTCCTACAGAAAATATTGAATTTAAAATATTAACCCGCCAGCACACGCACTTTATTTTAAGTGGTAGCACACGCGTTGGATATTTTTTACCCCAAAATAAATAGTGTTACTAAAACCAAATATAATTAATACTGAAATGCTATAATTTTATAATTGTTAGGAATATTTTAAAGTAATTTGAGCACTTTTTTAATTTAACAATTTATTATACGAATACTTCAGGGTGTTTGAGAATAAGGTGCTAAGGAAAATATTTGGGGCTAAGCGGGATGAAGTTACAGGAGAATGGAGAAAGTTACACAACACAGAACTGCACGCATTGTATTCTTCACCTGACATAATTAGGAACATAAAATCGAGACGTTTGAGATGGGCAGGGCATGTAGCACGTATGGGCGAATCCAGAAATGCATATACAGTGTTAGTTGGGAGACCGGAGGGAAAAAGACCTTTAGGGAGGCCGAGACGTAGATGGGAGGATAATATTAAAATGGATTTGAGGGAGGTGGGGTATGATGATAGAGACTGGATTAATCTTGCACAGGATAGGGACCGCTGGCGGGCTTATGTGAGGGCGGCAATGAACCTTCGGGTTCCTTAAAAGCCATTTGTAAGTAAGTAAGTAAGTATTATACGAATACTAACTTCGAGTGAAAGTCTTCCACAGAAAAACACCACAATATTGTATTTTTTTTTATCTCAATGCTAATACAAATGTAAAAATGAAAGAAATATTATTTATGGGCGTCACTCGTCCACTCACTCAATATCACCACTTCTGGTATCAGCACACTCCTCACAAAAAGGCACCGAATGTTCTTTACAAATCATCTTGTTGCACTTATGGCATGAAGTATTAGTTTTACGATCCTTCTTCCTAGGACATACCTCACATCGACTTCAGGACATGTTCATTCGTTCCTGTGTTGCTTGGGTTAGTTCCTCCACAACATTCATTCATCGAATAGTGGATCTGATTTCCAAAGGCAAATTCTTCAATGTCAACCGATGAGCCAAATGATTTTTCACCAATCCAAGAGCCAGTTCCTAAGTCCATTTTGAAATGTATAATACAAATGGAACACTATCAAAATTATTCACTACGACTGCTTCTTAAGCACATGCGCGGGGTATTTCTTATCCGGTCTTTATATAAACATGTGTAAACTTGTGCAGCCACAAGAAAACTAACTCTATCATACGTACAACAATGCAAAAAGATCTGAAAGGAAGATACTGAAAACGCGGGATGAATTTAAAATTGATGGACAATGTTGCCAACAAATAAAACAACGCCTGGGTATTTTTTACCCCAGCGCGTATGCCTACGGGTTAATAGCTCCAGTGGCGGCTCGTGCCTTTCTTTGATGGGTGTTCACAAAAAAAAATATTGGTAATGAACACACTAATATATTCTCATATAGCTGAGTCAAACGTCTGAGATAAACGAGGTCTAATAGGCACGCACCAAATCTACGCATATAAACCGAAATTAAAACCATTAAACAAGAGTAGAGTAAAATTAATTCATAGGACTCACCTTCACTGCTGTTGTAGATGGTGTTGAAGATCTGAATTTATTTGTAGAGAAACTCCATGCGCCTAGTTTTGAGAGACGCAAATTTGTCAATAACTTTATTATTGAAGTCTATAATGTTGTTAACAAGTTTCCCCTCCCCCCCCCCAACATAGCCAATGTGCTTAATCGGTCTTCTGTCCTCGTGTTTTAATCCTCTTTTAATTTAACACACAATTTCAAACACGTCGTCTCCAAACTTCAAGTGTTACTGCATGGATAATTATATATTTATCCATGGTTACTGTTTCAACTTTCAATACGCTCCAATACAGCTTGTATTTTCCTTACTTTGCTGAACAAAGGACAACAGAATCAGCCCCAGTGCGTAACGGTATTTTGAAAAGAAAGAGTAAAGAGAGAAAACGAGGAAAGAGGGAGAAAGGAAAAGGGTGCCAGACCCAAGAGAGATAGAGCATCTCTCTTTCTCTGTCATTAGCACGTTAAGACCTGTGCGAGCCAGAGCTATTGTAACCATTGTAACAAACCAGAAAATATTCTCGCCTCAGGCTATTCCACCCTGCTAGAGAAAAATTGTGCGAGCAGCTGTCAACCTGTCCAATGGAGATTTAAAGACACACGACACACGAACGGGCCATTCTCTCGAGACGAAAAATTTAGGAACGTCATTGCACATTGGAAAGTAATTTACTTACTTACTTACTTACAAATGGATTTTAAGGAACCCGAAGGTTCATTGCCGCCCTCACATAAGCCCGCCATCGGTCCCTATTCTGTGCAAGATTAATCCAGTCTCTATCATCATACCCCACCTCTCTCAAATCCATTTTAATATTATCCTCCCATCTACGTCTCGGCCTCCCTAAAGGTCTTTTTCAATCCGGTCTCCCAACTAACACTCTATATGCATTTCTAGATTCGCCCATACGTGCTACATGCCCTGCCCATCTCAAACGTCTGGATTTTAAGTTCCTAATTATGTTAGGTGAAGAATACACATGGAAAGTAATAGATGTAATAATATTAATACAGTAATACGTATGATTATTGTTGGTTTTTAAGGTGTTCACGTGCTCCTGTGCTCATATGGAGGAACCGCCACTGAATAGCTCTATATGACAGCAAAAATTTCTGTAATTGCGTTTTTAAGTCTCGTAAAATTCATGAGCTGGATGAGCGGAAAGGACTTTCGAGTTCTCTACAGATAACAATAGGCCTACAGAATAAATTAATTTTAAATAATTAAGGCTCCAATACACGCAAAGACTTACTCGGAGTCTTCACAAATCTAAATCCAAAGGCAAATCCCCTGTGGATGTGCGACTAGAATTGAAACTTTCGACCTTGAGATAAGTCTCCATAGTTCAGCGGTTGCTTGAATTTTTTCTACTTTAGCGCACTCCAAATTAAGAGGGATAAGACATCAATGTAAAAACAAACGATACTGCGAGCATGTGGTGGAGATTTCGTCATTGTATCGTTTTTGAGCAGCTCTCTGTAGCGAAACTATAGTCGCGACGCTGTTATTCCCGGCGTGACTCCTCCTCTTTGCTTACGTCTTAGGAAGTCAAGGCTCTATAATGTCTAGGTACTGTCTTCCTCCGACGAGTTTAGCGCTGCGACCTGAGGTATTCTTGCCATCGGTGCGGGGGGGGGGGGGGTGCAGGTAGATTCTTTTGTTGCTACAGCCAAGCCGAGCCGAGCGGAGTGGGAAGTATTAATCGTCCAAAAGTATGCAGTCTTCAGTTTGTAGTAGTGTGTGACTGTGTGCACGTGTTAGGTACTCTATATACGAGTGAAATGTTTTCAGTATGATTGTACTTCCTTCCAGACTGCCGCTGTCACTGTTCCCATCCACTCCAGTACCGCGCTAGGCTAGTCGGAACCGCATTCCTCTCAGCACTAAACTCCTCAGAGGATGACAGTAGGTAGTATCGTTCGCCATTTCTGTTCTTTCGTTACCGAGCTACAAGACGAGGGATCTATTTACCACACCGTTAAACATTATCATTTCGCAGCTCCTATGATAATAAACCAACGCACTGTAATGCAGCAAATAATTGAGCGGCAAATAATGTCCTCGTGTGCTTTCTGCGAACGGCCAACGAAAGAGCCAAAATGGCGGGCGATTATATTAAGTATTTATCCAGCCTTAGGAAATGCATAACATCTTCATCAGCGAATCACAAGACGCACACGTTTAAATGTAGCCGACTTGCAACGTGATTGGCTGCCGGAAATTAGAGCGACAGGACTATAAGTTTTCATTTTTTTAACAATAGTAGATAAGTATATTATGAAACAAGTTTATAATGTTATACTTCATGGCATGAGTCAATTTTTAGGGAACGAGTGAAGCGAGTTTCTTAATTTTAACGACTGCAGTAACTATATAACATAACATTTTTCGTAAGTCTTTTTTTTTTACGACAGCATTATAAGAACTATTAATAAAGGAATAACATCAAATTTAAAGGTAATGAAGGGGAGTTTGTTGTCATGGCAACCTCTTTCTTCATAGACCATGATATCAATGATGTATTACATATTATAGGGTGGCAAATCATTTCATAATGTGAACTTCACGGCACAAGTTATGCCGTCATAATAGAAGTTACAACGTTTTAGTTGCCATGGTCATATTTTATGGCTCTGGTACAATAATCTGGCACGATTTTCACTAACGATAAAGACTGTTTACAATGCTGGAGTATAAAAATTATGTAAATTTATGTAACTAGTGTATAATCTTGGCAATTTTGGCGTGAATGAATGTTTTCACGAATGTTTATAATGAACATTATACACGTGTTACAACGTTTATGATATTCTAGCATTAAAATATGTAAAAAAAACTATTATAAATTTACAAAATGTAATGTTATGACATAGTAGAGACATGAGTACATACTGGATATGGCATAATATTGCATGGTTGCTAAGTAACCGTTTCTAAGACTATTTTGTTGTTGTTCTGAAGCTTTTTCTTACATATAATAATAATAATAATAATAATAATAATAATAATAATAATAATAATAATAATAATAATAATAATGATTTATTTTAGCTGGCAGAGTTAAGGCCGTAAGGCCTTCTCTTCCACTGAACCAGCAAAAAGTGTATATACATATGCATGAACTTACAAAGAATCCAACAATTTGATTTAGGTGAGAGTTACATGTATACAAAAGTTATTTACAAATTAAACAACAAAATACTATGAACTATTAATTAAACACTGAAATAAACTGTGTAGCAGAATTAAACTAAAATACATAGAATGTTAATATATTTCAAATAATATTAGATAATAGAAAGAGATTATTACGAGACAATTAAAATACAGCACAATCAGGATGATGTCTAAAGAAAAAAGTAACAATGTAGTCAGTGATAGTTTAAATCAGTACGATTGGAGTGAAATGCTAATAAGGTTATCTTTTAAGCTGTTCTTAAAGGTGTTTATTGTCTTGTCATATACGTTGTGTTGTGAAGGCGGTGATGACGTCATGGAATACTAGTTTCTAGGTAACCTTTTGTGGTGCCAGTGCCAGAATTAGGCACGATTTATAGCGTCATAACAAGCGTGTTTTAATGCTAGGATTCGATAATAGTACATTATGCAACGAGCCTATAATGGTAGTAATTAAGACGCAAGTATGATTGTTTATGAAACGAGCGCAAGCGAGTTTCATAATTTTCATACGAGCGTCTTAATTACCATTATAGGCAAGTTTCATACGACTTTTTATGCTCGATCATATTTCTAACTTGAAAGTATTCAAAATTATGGTTATGTGCGAACTGACCTGAATTGTGAGGTGTGCGCAGACGCGAAAGTATTGATTTTTTCCGAGGCCGAATTTCATTGACCTTGGCACAGAATAAGATGAACATTACTCTGGTATAACCTGAAAATTGATTTAGAATTGAAAAACGAGATGACAAATTGAATTTATTTGAATATTATTTACAATTAACTCTAATTATTATAGTAACAGAACATAACCTTCTGCGACAGTATTGGATTTCCAGCCTCCGTGACTTTTTGCTAATTCTCTTTCGATTGCATATCCGAGAATAATCGATACTTGCAGTTTTATAACGGTACAAAGCTGACTTGTCATTGGCTGAACACCTGTAAGCTGACTTGTCATTGGCTGAACACCTGTACTTTAATGAGTAGGTGTACTTTAATGACATGCATTAAAGGACTGCTACCAAGTGTATAATTACTACATTTCGGCATGGTCGAGCATAAAAGTAATTTTATGAACGATTTTGAGCAACAATAAAGACTGTTTATAATGTATGTATTTATTTACACTGCAAGTGGGCAAGCACCCGGTGGCAGTGGTATATACAATATTAACAATACACAATAAAATGATAACCAATACACAATAAAATTTACAATACACAATACAATTTTACAACACATACAATTTTACACACAATACAATAATAATACACAATACAATTTAACACAATAATAATAAAACATAAAAAAAATCTCTAATTTTACAATACAACCTACATAATTATCTATAGGTCCTACATAAGTTTCAATAGTCTTTCACTTTACTCTCATCTCATTCCCTGTAGTGGCACTATGACGCATTTCACTGACACTTTAGCACACATTTCACTGACACTCTGTAACACATTTCACTGACACTATAGAACACATTTCATTGACGCTATAAATTATCACTGATCGGAACTGTTCACTGCACTGTAAAACCATAACTTCACTGACTCACCTCGCTTCACTGATACAACAGTTCAAATAAGTCAAATAATTACATCCTTATGCATACTTATAAACAGAACTACATTTAAACTAAACATTTCTAGTCTAAGGCCCTCTTACACGCTATTTTTAAATAATTTATAATTCAAACCAAGGAAGTAAACTCGTCAGCATAGATAAATACATGTCACCTTAAAAAATTAAATGTTGAATGTCACCTTAATTTTAATTTTCACTTTATATACAACTTTTTAAATTATTCTTGAATCTCCTTAAGGAAGGACAGCCCTCAGAGACCGCTGCAGGTAGGTCATTCCAATCATTTATAGTTCTATTTAAAAATGAGAATTTACCTACATCCGTTTTCTGTTTCCTACATTTGATTTTAAAATCATGATCGTTCCTACCATAGTACGTTGGCTTTTGTAACCGAGCTGGTTTTCAAAACATGGAGGTATAATTATTCCCAACATCATAATATGGGAACTGAATTCTCACGAAACACGTAAAAAGCAGGATTAGAAACTACCGTAACGTTTGTGACACTCTTTTTTTATCTCTTACAGTTTCCATTGGCAACTGTTTCCTTTACATCATGCAAATTTTCAAAGGGGGCTTTGACCTCACGTTGCAGTTCTCTTTGCAGCTAATAGGCCTACTGATGGGTCCCACTTTCCACACATTATAGCCTGTCCACCCCGCCTGTATCCACCCCTCATAGAGCGGCAGCCGATTAGCCAGCCTAATGGATTTGGTTTGTGCTCCTCCAGCGAAGAAAACTAATGGGGTCATTTTCACTCACATGGCTAATGCACACAAATAAATAGACACAATAATTACAATTACACTAACTACCCTATTCAGTGTTTGCACTCTACCTGACCATTACCTCATATTCCCTGGGGTGGCATTCTGGTTCCGTCTCGAGGGGTAAACGACCACTAAACACCCTTCCCCCCCGAGCCAGCGTTCACTCCTTTATTTGTCCACAACCCAAGTTTAATGATGAAGAGGCATGCATGTGTGCACCCATCAAGGTACAGAGGGGGATTATGGTTGTTAATCCCCATTTCAACAACTGGATGAAATAGTAGCAAGGGGATAATACCACAGCATCAGATTCAAACAAGCAAACGGTACACCAGCGTTCAAAGATATAGGACCTAGAATTTTCTGATCGTGTAAATCAGTCTTTTTAAGTCACTGGCTATTACGACAAGGTTGTAGCTCACGTGGCAATAGTAGCAGCTGTCTCCTATAAAAAATAATGTACTACAAACTACAACCTTGGGATACTTACATATGTTACAACGTTCATACGTTAAATGTTAAATTTATGGTAATATACCTAAAATCCAGAACTCTGTGTGCACTGGTGTCAAAAGATATCTGACCTCTGATTTCCTGATCGTGTAAGGTAGTGATGTCAAAGCAAGCGCATTTTTCTGACCTTGACGTCGTGCGCGGGCATCAAGCGCTAGGTATGCTAGGAGGAATAAGCAGCCTGTTGGATTAAGAAAATAGTGGTGCACAAACTTCAAACGGAACGTGAAATTTTATGTCGCTATTTTTATATGGCTTTTTCTGTTTGTTATTTTCTATATTGTCTGTAAAACAAAAGTACTAACATCTATTTCTTAGCCTAATATTGCAGTTGTATTTTAAACATTAATAACATAATAAAGAGTAAAGAAGGAATATTCACACACATTCCATAATAACTACAACTATACTGTACTAAGTGAATTAAACACATCATTCGTAAAGAAAGTGTTATCCCAAAGAAAGACACTGAATATGACATGATAAGTTGAAATTGATATTGATGGTATCTTTAGCCTTATTAAAGTAATCAAAACAATATTATAGTACAAAGCAAAGTTGCCTAGGTATACTCGTATGTTTTAACTGTAACTAATATTACATAATAAAACTCTTATCGCATTATGCTTTTAGTGATATTGGTGCGCAACTTTCTGTTATCAGAATATTAAATTATCTCGAAATCTGCTAAAGCTATACAGCTGAAGTTTCACCAACATATAGGCACATATCTTTTGTTTGTGATGTAATAGTATTTGCTTTGTTAATTCATTTCCTTACAAACATTTCCCATGCGAATATTTTCAAACATTTTAATACACTATCTTCAGTAATACGTATTTACGATACATTAGATTACGAAAACATTGTTACAGTACCTGTGAGGCTACTAAATAAAAACATATCTGAAAATTTCACTTTTCTGTAAAAAAAAAAAGTTGAGGAAACATTCCTTTTGAATAAAAAAGCAAACTTGTGAAAAATGAGCATTAAAATTAAAACTTACATTCTTATAATGCACTTAGACTTCTCAGACAAATCTAAAAATTAACATGAATACAGTTTTAATAAGTTCTCTTCCCTTCATCCACTGAATCAGTGCTGGCCATCCCTGAATATAGCTCGACGAAGCGGCATATACTAGGCTACCTCTTTCGTCTGTCTCTTTCCTTTCCGCTGTAAAGCGCTCAGGCTTTCCTGGGCTCTAAAGCGCGCACTTGCTCCTATGGGTATCAGTTGACATCACTGGTGTAAGGAAACTTCCTAATTACGGTAAAAGTCAGAACCAAAGATATTATTAACAAACTGATAAACTTTGAAATAGTTCCGCTAGTTCTCAATAGGTGGCACCATTATTGGGACGGGTAAAAACGTATTTGGGAAAATGTTGATATAGGTTAAACGTAAATTATTCTCATAATTGACACTATCGGCGGTTTCCCACTAAATTTAGTGTTTTTTCACAATCATTAGATGAGGATGAAATTTTGAATTTAATAATTCAGGTGTATTTATGTCTAGCGGCAACAATAACTGTTACCTTCGCCATTCCCAGAAGTAATAACTAAAGGAACGACACTTACACGAACAAATTATCGAACACTATCGATTAGTGGGGCCAGATATCTTTGAATGTCAGTGTACAATATGTTTGTATTGAAATAGATTCATACAAGCGACTTACTCCGAAATTCTAATATTAAACCTGCTTATTGTAAAATATATAAATAGTTCTGCATAATATGTTATTCCCTCCCTCGTGTGCTCGTAGAATATCTGCACTACAAGAGAAAGAAAGAAATGTTGCTGCATATAAAATTTAAACTTAAAAAACGTTTCATTTGTTTATCTTCTGTTAAAGTTGGGATAAAGACTAAGCTGTAGTACGTTGATTTTACTAAGAAAAAGTTCATGTACATTTTCGTGCAATTATTAAAAAAAATTGTGGAAGATATTATCATTTAGTAATACATAATATTTCATGTAATGAATTAACAAATAATTATTGTAATTGCCCACATCTACCACCTTCCACACAATTCAAATATTTAGGAATTAAAATAGATCAGCAGTTACGTTCGGATAAACAAATTGATTTTATGTGTATAATTATAAGAAAAACAATTTATAAATTCATAATACTTCGAAATGTTATCACTAAGGAGGCATTGAGAATAATATTTTTAACTTTAGTACAATCATTAATACAATATGGTATAATAAATTGGGGAGGAGTAGCATCATCTGTACTTAATCCATTAATTTTATTACACGGAAGATTAATGAAAATTTGTCTAACCAAAAATATGGATTACCCAACAAATTTAATTTATACAGATTTTACTCATAAAGTATTAACTATTGAAGAAATTTATAAATATACTTTACTAACTTACCACAACAGAAATCAAATAAAACATAAATCTAATCGACATGAATATCGTACACGAGGACAAAAGTCTACTTTCCCATTAATTGAGCCTGAATGTCATAAAAGTGCAGCTCTTAAACATGGTGCTAGTTTCGGCCCAAGACTTTATAATAAAATTACAAACCATTTTCCAAATTTGAAATATTTCAAAATTGAAGCTTTTAAAAAAGACATTTATAAAATTATTCATGATATATAATATTAACAAAGGTGTGTATTTTTTACCTTTTATTTCTGTCGACTATATTCATATTTTATTGAATATCACTAGCTTCTGTCCGATTGTCAATTTATATTACGTGTGTTTTTTTCTCTCTCTTTCTCTCTCTCTATCTCTCTCTTCTTTTTGCTCTTGTGTATTATTTATTGGTTTGAATTAAGTCACTTATTGTATTTAGTAAACTGTCCTTGTAAATTTCATGTTATATTACTGGCTAAGACCACACCGTACACGAGCCTGGCTCTTATGGTAGTGTCTAGAAACATTTTTGTTTTATAATTTTAATTTGTACTCACTAGCTAAATAGTTAAATTAATATGATTTAAATAGGTTTCAAAAATGCAGTTTTGATAAAATGAGCGATAAAATTACATATCACTGGCAGAACATTTTAATGTAAAACAAAAGTTCATATTAAATTACGACAAGAAAAATGAAAAATAGTTTCCCCTCCTCGAAGGTGTACGTTTGAGAAAATATTGTTGTTCATATTGTGTTTGGATGCGTGAATTTTAATGAATAATTTTGTCAATTTTATAGATGTCTTAAAATTTGACTTCACAAATACAAAGCTAAGAGTTCATATTAAATTAATAAAAGAAAAATTAATTTCTGTCCTCGAAGGTGTATGTAAGCCCTTAACAGGCTAACACTCTTATTGGAACCAGCCCTTCAATTTGAATTGCTCACGAAAAGAAGCTATTCTTCTGTTGCTGATCTCGTAAGGCAGGGCCGGGCATGAGAGCGGCTCCATTTAGTCGGCCAGAGCTGCTCTCGCTCCGCAAGGCACTTCAATTCCAAGCCAGAGCAGAACGCTCACGCAGTGGCGGACTCGCATTACAGCTATCTTCCCTGCATTAATATAACAAGAGCCACGGTTGTTCTAGTCATTCAGTCTGTCAGTACGTAATAGTTTATAAAGATATTACATCAATCCATTGTACAGTACAGACTTTATAACACTCTTATCAATTTAATGAAATAAACTTCGCTCTATGCCCACACACAAATCATTAGGCTTATTTACATAACCCATACGCACATACTGCAATCTCCTCACCACGGTTCTACGAGACAGGCGTATGGCTTCCACTTCCCCTACTTGCTGTGGACAGAGTTCATCTGCCAATATAATTAAACATCGCTTGATAAATTCACCTTCGTTGAATGTTTTCAATTCCTTTGCAATATCGTGGCAAATTTTGTAGCTAATTCTCATAGCCGGTTCACTAAGTGCATTATTGTCATCCTGTTAATATATAATATAATATAATACAATATAATATAATATAATATAAAATAAAATAATGTAATCCGATGCGATGCGATATATGATATGATATATGATATGATATGATATATGATATATGATATATGATACGACCATAAATTAATACAACTTAAAGAAAATGTTTCTCAAATAGATACTCTAATATAATGTACCTGAGAAACATTTTCTTTAAGTTGTATTAATTTTCTCAAATAGATACTCTAATATAATGTACCTGAGAAACATTTTCTTTAAGTTGTATTAATTTATGGCGTTCATTACCAACATATTTGTCATATTCAGTAGCATGTTGTAAAGAATAATGTCGTTGGATATTGAACCTCTTAATCAGTTGGAGTGTTTTATGCCAAATTAAACACTTTGCTAATCCACTGCTCTCTACCAAAAAGAACTCCTCCTCCCATGATACATTAAAAGCATTGGGAGTAGCGGGACGCTTTAGTGTATGAGCGGAAGCTCCGTCTTCAAAGTTCGCCATCATACTTCAGAGTCACCACTGCACCGACACTGAATGACGTACAGTATGCATACGTCAGAGCGCTCGCAAGACCCGCTCTTTAAAGCACACAGCGCTCATTTCTCAGAATCTCGTAATGTGCCCAGCCCTGGCGTAAGGCGACCTCCTCCTAACATTCATTATTCTTCCATTTCACAGCGACAAATTGTATGTGTTCTGAAGTGTGGAATTCTCTCCTTTCAAACGAAAATAGCACTTCTTTAACATCCGATTCCGCTCTTATTTTACAAAGAGATGGTATTCGCTACCACCTCCAACAACGAGACGGTATTTCTATCAGTTTCTCCTTTCACATTTTTAATAAGATTACGTTTATTTTCTCTACTTATAGAATCAAATTACATACATTTTCTAGCAAACCATCTTCCTTTCTTATACGATAACGTCATTTATTTTTTAATACTGAACCGTCTCCACTTTCACAAGAAAACAAAATGGTACGTTTTCTAACACAGTTTGCTCTCTTTCATTTTGCAAGGTGAAGTTTTCCATCATTCATTCCTTTCGTCTCTTACAAATAAACAACTTTCGTCTCAACTTCTACAAGGAAACAGAATTCTTTCTTCCTCACCTCTTATTCCATAAAATAATAGAAACTGTTTTGTATAAGTATGTGACATGTTTTATCGTCGATTCAAGTCTTCTTTATTTAGAAAATACGCGTAACAATCTTTTCCCCTCTCTTCTCTTATAAGAAGATGAAATTCATATTTTATTTTCAATTATTCTCCATTTTTAGAACAAAACAAAAACCGTTTCTCTCTCTTCCTTATAAGACGACGATATTTGTTTTCTATCCTCAATTCTTCTTTTTCTGTTAAAAGACAGCACTAGTTTTCGATTACTGACTGCCCTCTTTCTTACAATGAGATGATACTGTATTATTGTTTCTTTTCTTTTATGCAGCGATATGACGTTTGTCTTCTATAGTTGATTTTTCTTCTTTTTCTTTTACAGTAAGATGGCACAATTTTTTTTAAATTTCATGGCACTTATTTCCTATGATTGATTGTTATTTTTACAATGGGATAGCACTTGATTTCTACCGTTCATTATAATAGTTTTGGTAGCACTTGTTTCTATCGTTGATCCTGATTTCTTTATTGTGATATGACACTTGTTCCCTTAGCTGATTATTCTCTTTTTGCAGTGAGGTGACGATCTTCCTCTATTTTTGATTGTAGATTTACCAAAGACACGGCACTTTACTTGTCGTTGATAGTTTTCTTTTTAGTGTTTTGTTTAACTTTCTTACAATGAGATGGCACTTGCTTCCTATCGTTGATTGTTGTTTTTTTTACGAGACAGCACTTCTTTTCTACCACCGATTATCTTTTCTACAATGAGATAGTACTTATTTTCCACCGCAGATTGTTATATTTTTATAATGAGATGACACTTGTTTTCTACCGTAGATTTTTATATATTTTACAATGAGATGATACTTGTTTTCTACCGTAGATTTTTATATATTTTACAATGAGATGATACTTGTTTTCTACCGTAGATTTTTTATTCTTTTTACAATGAGATGACACTTGTTTTCTACAGTAGATTTTGATATTTTTTACAGTGAGATAACACGTGTTTTCTACCATAGTTTTTTATTTTTTACAGTGAGATGACACTTGTTTTCTACTGTAGATTTTGATATTTTTACAGTGAGATAACACTTGTTTTCTACCGTAGATTTTGATATTTTTTACAGTGAGATGTCACTTGTTTTCTACCGTAGATTTTTAATTTTTTTACAATGAGATGACACTTCTTTTCTAACGTAGATTTTTATTTTTTTACTGTGAGATGACACTTGTTTTCTACCGTAGATTTTTATATTTTTTACAATGAAATGGTACTTGTTTTCTACCGTAGATTTTTTTTATTTTTTTTTTACAATGAGATGACACTTATTTTCTACCGTAGATTTTTATTCTTTTACAGTCAGATGACACTTGTTTTCTACTGTAGATTTTTATATTTTTACAATGAAATGATACTTGTTTTCTACCGTAGATTTTTTATTTTTTTACAATGAGATGACACTTCTTTTCTAACGTAGATTTTTATTTTTTTACTGTGAGATGACACTTGTTTTCTACCGTAGATTTTTATATTCTTTACAATGAAATGGTACTTGTTTTCTACCGTAGATTTTTTTTATTTTTTTTTACAATGAGATGACACTTATTTTCTACCGTAGATTTTTATTCTTTTACAGTCAGATGACACTTGTTTTCTACTGTAGATTTTTATACTTTTACAATGAAATGATACTTGTTTTCTACCGTAGATTTTTTTTTTTTTTACAATGAGATGACACTTGTTTTCTAACGTAGATTTTTATATTTTTTACAATAAGATGATATTTCTTTTCAACCGTAGATTTTTATATTTTTTACAATGAAATGATACTTGTTTTCCACCGTAGATTTTTTATTTTTTTTACAATGAGATGACACTTGTTTTCTGCCGTAGATTTATATATTTTTTACAGTGAGATGACACTTGTTTTCTACCGTAGTTTTTTATATTTTTACAGTGAGATGACACTTGTTTTCTACCGTAGATTTTTATATTTTTTACAGTGAGATGACACTTGTTTTCTACCATAGATTATTATATTTTTTACAGTGAGATGACACTTGTTTTCTACCGTAGATTATTATATTTTTTACAGTGAGATGACACTTGTTTTCTACCGTAGATTTTATATTTTTTTAAATGAGATAGCACTTCTTTTCTACTGTAGATTTTTATATTTTTTACAATGATATGACACTTGCTTTCTACCGCAAATTGTTATATTTTTTACAATGATATGACACTAGTTTTCTGCTGTTAATTGTTATATCTTTACAATGAGACAGCACTTCCTTTCTACCGCTGATTGAATCCTTGAATGAGAGGGCATTTGTTTCCTACCGCTGATTGCTTTATTTTTTACAATGAGATAGCACTCGCTTTCTCCCATTGATTGTTATCTTTCTTACAATGAGACAGCATTTGTTTTCAACCGCTGATTGTTATTTTTTTTAATTGAGATGACACTTGTTTTCTACCGTCGATTCTGAGCTCTTCTACAATGAAATAACACTTCTTTTCTATCGTTGATAGCTGTTATCTTTTTTAATGGGATAGCACTCCTTTTTCTACCGCTGATTATCTTTCTTACAATGAGATAACACTTGTTTTCTACCACTGTTTGTTATCTTTCTTACAATGAGACGACACGTTTTCAACCGCTGACTGCTACTTTTCTTTTTTAATGAGATGACACTTGTTTCTATTGTTAATTTTTATCTTTTCTACTATGAAAAAGCACTTCTTTTCTATCACTGACAGTTATCCCTTTTACAATGAAATATCACTTCGTTCCTTCCGTTGTTCACTTTCAACAATGAGATAACTAAAGAGTATAAAAATGTATTTCGCACTCCTAGAACAATATTGTTATAACTCCCAAGAATTGAATTTTGAATTACACGTAATCTTTATTTAATCCTCTATTAGTGTATTATGTAGCTAATCGACGATGTATGCAATGGAGGGTGAAAGGAACTGGCCACCCTACCCCATTATCTCCTGGCCTAGTTGTCTCATAAGTGTTTGCTATGTTGGTATTATTTCTGAGGTTCAGACCTGTCTTCGGACAGTTGACTAAACAACAACAATCAAACAGTAGAACTGTCGTATCTCTAAGTTCAAGGACAAAGTCTGCAGGACTCATATTGGTACTTGGTAATCCTGAGTTTTCATAGGACTTTGAAATGTTTATCTTCCATTTACTCAAAACTAACTTTTGGTAATTACGAATAGTATTGTTCTGAGGGTGCGATTCACTTTTACACTTAAGCTTTGCTGATTTTAAGCACTTTTCCTATATTTTTTTCGAACTACTTGCTTCCATGCCCAAATAGTTCAAATGTGATTTTTAAATAGTTTTAGAGGATACATTTTATGCAAAGTTCCTGTATGTGTACATAGTTAGTCAATTAAAAACAAGTTAGTAAAAAAAAAACGATATATTTAAATTTAGAAACAGAAAAAGCATTCTGGGAAAATCTACCAATCAATACAGTATTTTACAGTGAAGCTTCTATTATCGTTGCTTCTACCAACAGTCGTTTTTGTCGAATGCTGTACGAGTACATTTCTCCTGATAACTAAAATTCGCGCAAACTCGAGCATTCAGCCAAGCGCTCGACTGAACCTGAATGTTGAAGTTAAGTAATCGCGGAAGTTAATTTGACCGCATGCAGCCACCATAATGTAAATAGCCAACGTGTGGTTACGAGAATTTTATTTCTGTACGTGATTATGGCATTCTATGCTGTTCTCTAGGCCCACTATCCTTGTTGTGTATGCATTAAAAGAGTCTCAGCGTTAATTTTAATCTTAAAGCCCGAAAAAAAAAAAAAAAAACATAAGATTCTGTGTTAAATGCTATCTTTAGTATTTATTATGACATTTAGACTGAAGTCTTAATTATAGGTCCAAGAATGAATCTAATTGATTTACCTACTTTTATTCAATTAAATATAATTCCAAGCAAGCGCCATACAGCCAATCAACCAGCTCACTGACACTCGATTGACCTCTAAGAATCTGATTATACTGATAGCACAGTCGAGTATATACAGTCACGAAGCTCAATACGTAAGGAATATGCATCCATAGATAGTTGCTAACCACTAGGATCGCTACTATCGCCTCGTCACATATAATGGCAAACAGTACCGCCACAGTCTATTGTTCCTAATACCCTCATCAACTCAAGCTTCGTGACTGTATAGTGGGTTATTTTACGACGCTTTATCAACAGCTTACGTTATTTAGCATCTGAATGAGATGAAGGTGAGAATGCCGGTGAAATGAGTCCGGGGTTCAACACCGAAAGTTACCCAGTATTTGCTCATATTGGGTTGAGGGAAAACCCCGGAAAAAACCTCAACCAGGTAACTTGCCCCGACCGGGAATCGAGCCCGGGCCACCTGGTTTCGCGGCCAGACGCGCTAGCCGTTTACTCCACAAGTGTGGACTCGTGACTGTATATACTAGACTGTGCTGATAGTGCATAGAATGGTAAATCTTAAGTTTAATGTTAAAAACCTACACTCATGCATATGGGTATAACCTCAAATGATTATTTTTTTTCTATAATCATTTGTTTTATTCCTACCATCTCTGGTTCATTCAGTAACGGTAGAGAAAACATGAATTCTGCTATTGATTAATGGCGGTTTATTATGTTGCTATAACCTGAAATGTTCAGTTGTTTTTAAATAAATTAAATTTAAGAAATTCGCGTTGCTCTCCTTGCTAAAAGAGTAATAGAATTTGTGTGTTTGACGAAGATCAAAGAGGTAAGTCACTGACATCAACATGAACATCATGATTATATTTTTAAAATTCCAATCAAAATGACATCTTTCTCGCAACGGAATTATCCACTGCCTGCTGGATCATATCCTATGGCTGCTTATACTGCCTTTCCAATCAACGCTTATGCGCGAGTAGCCGCTAGATGGCAGGTAGTGACTTTGCATATACTGATAATGTTAATAGTGGTGGACACTGCCTGCCATCTCGCTGCAAAAGAACTGTGATTGAGCAGGCAGTTTACGCAGCAATAGGATGCGATCCAGCAGGCAGTGGAATTATCTCACTGAATACAATTCGTGCTTGATATTTTCTCTGTGATTATTCAATTGAGCTTCTAAACTCATGTATGTTGTCATAAGATAATTTTTCTCGACATTGTCTCGAAAAAAAATGTATCATTACATTAAATTATTGAGAAACTATCAGCACTCGTTGTATTATAGACGATAGTGTTAGGAGAATATATTTTTTATGGTGCGGTACACTTAATTTTATTCGTGGTTATGTATGAGACAAAAAGTGATTTACATGTGGCATAGATTTAAAATGATTCGATTTTCTCTCGTTTCGATAATAGTCGAAGTTCTGCCACGATAATTGAAGCTTCACTGTATTCGATAGGGCTTACCAGGATTTCAACATGGGTCGCCGACATCACAGGATGAACTAGCAATTCTTCTTACGGCGTGCCACAGATTTGTGTAAGCTACTTGGAGGTAACAAGAGAACATCGTGAAGCCCATTAAATGAACTCGCATGCGGAGAGTTTACCTTGTTCAAGTTGGTGTAGAACTTCATGGGGCAGGTCGAGCTGTGCCGGTGATTATCTCAAAGCCTCCTCCAGTTCGAGTCCTTCACACCACATAACTGCACTCAACTGGCACTGATCATTACACCACGACGTCGCCTCTCAATAATTCAGACTTGCGTGCAGGAGTCGGATATTTACGAGGATCGTAAAACTGAACAACGCACCACTGACCTCACTCGACGAATCGATTGGACTGAAGACTTCTCAAATCTGATACCAGGCAAAGAAAAAAAAAGGGGGGGAGGGAGAAAAACAGATAACATATAACTTTAATTTACTTTTGACACATCTTTATACATGGAATTATGACGAACGGATCCTAGATGCCTGAACACCGCGAATTTCATTGGTATTATCGGAAATAAATTCCATAGCATTCCGATACTTCATAGCTACACCGCTGTCCGTAAATACCGCGGTTTATACTACTTGAGAGTGGAGAAAGAAAATTTTCCTTCCAAAGTTGATTATTACTTTTTGTCAAAGTTGTTGTTGGTTATTTAAAAACGCCGTATCAAACACTAGGTTATATCCACAGTATAAGCTAGAAAATAAATAATTGTCTCAAAAATGCTCAAACGTAAAATTACATAGGTTGGATAAAAAGTAATGGCAACACTGCTGTCACGTGACGATGGTGCGTTCGAGAGTTGCCAGCTGTGTGGACATGAACAAGGACTGTTAGCTGAGTTAGTGCAGCCAGCGGCGACAGTACTCCATCAATCTATTGCAGTGTGTAGAACGTTCACTTTCATACAGATAGTGCGAGTGCCCTAGGACCATCCTTACAAAACTAGAGCAACGTTCCTGGATCAAAATTGAAATGGCACGAGGTCATGGTGCACAAGAATGTTTTCAGGGACTGCGTGAAGCATGTGGCGATGCAGCGTTGCCATATCGCACGGTTGCACGATGGGTTAAAGCGTTCCGGGAAGGCCTTGTTGCACCGGTACCAAAGGGAAGGTGACGACTTTCTTGGACGAATCGTCGCTATGGACGAAACCTGGACTCGCTCGTATGAATCAAACCTGAAACGCCAATCAAATGAATGGAAGTATCCTGGTTCACCTCGTCCAAAGAAAGTGCGCCCTACACAAAGTGCTGTGAAGGAGATGTTCATTGTGGCGTATGACATTAATGGGGTAATACTGCACCACGCTGTATCTCCAAGGCAGGCGGAAAACGCGGACTACTGGAACATCCACCGTACTCACCCGATATGATCCATGCGATTACGATCTTTTCACCAAAGTGAAAGAACCACTGCGAGGGACCCGGTACAATACCAGAGATGAACTTATCCGTGCTTTATGGCGGTCAATACGGAACATCAACAAAGATGGACGCGCTGATGGTGTACGACGCCTTCCAAACATTTGGCAAAAGGTAATAAATAAGGGGGGCGACTATATAGAAGGTGCGTAAATGTTGTACCCCTGCGAATAAAGCCATGTCAGAAATATCGAACTGTTGCCATTACTTTTTATCCAACCCTAGTATATTTGTGCAAATTGCGAAAAAAAAATTGTGCAATATTATAAATAATTCTACAGAAAGATAAAATTAATAAAGTATGGAGAAACAGAAAGTTGTGTAATTTTTTCCTTGTAGTTTTATTACTTTCACTCCAGCTTACTACACTGTATATATACTTACGCAAGTAAATCATTACACTTAGGTATGTTTAGAATCAATTACTGCTGAATTTACATCACATTAAAATACGTTATTTTATGGGCAGTCTAAATATTGAAATTCTTTACTAGTACGCCCTTCAAGATTTATTGTTAGCAGATTGCTAACTCTTTTTACTGACAGGTGGATTCTAATTTCAGTTTTTACAAGATTCAGGCAATTGAATTCTCGCTCACAATTTACAGTATGTGTTGAAATTATATAAATCAATTAGAAGAAACTGTTCACTTAACTTACATGAATTGCACCGACTCTTTGAAATTCATTCCTGAACAAATTTTGCTCAATATCTTTTTTAACATTGCCCATGCAATTAGCATTTCATTTGAATTCAGATTAGTTCAACACACATCTCTGAATTCATTTTCTCCATTACCATCTTCGTTTCTGAAGTCCAATGTGATTGTCACATTTTTGTACATTTACATTTAAATTTTGTTGCATTTCTAGAAGTCGAGTAGCAAAATGCGACAAATGCGACTGTGGTTTAAATCCTGGTTATATCGCGTTACAAAAAAAATCCTTCCAAAGTTCATTATTACTATTCCTATAGGCCTACATTTATATTTAATTTTCTTGCATTGTCGTTTTAGGTCTGCTTTCATTTTCTATTGTTTCAATTTTGCTGCTATTTTGTAATATGATAGTGTTCTTGTTCTTTTCACTTTTCCTTTAATTTCATTGCTTGAATGTCTTAGCGATTAGGGATCTGTGGTTAGGGCCAGGTTGTAGACGACCCTTCAGCATGTCGGCCAGACTAAGGCTTATTGTGCACACCGAATTATGGGAAGAATGAGGATGGTGTGTACCAACCCACCGGCCGCATGAGATCCCTCACCTGCTCAATCAATGGGCTCCCTACACCCCCGCCCTAAGTTCATACCGCCAAAATAACCAAGCAGCACATGATCCATTCCAACAGCCCTTCCAAGGTGTCGAAGCGCCCTCGAAAGTCCTGTTAAGAAATGAATTTTGACAGAGATATTTGGAAAGACTTGGAACCCAGAGGACGCCCTTCCCGTAAGCGGACGAAAACATGCATCATGACATGAATATGCCTATGGAATGAGATGATGAAGATGATGATATGTTATTAAATCTGAATTCTTTTTCTACAGGGAAGAGGAAGGGAAATGGACCGTAGCAATGAAAATTCCAATCCGGTATTTGCCTAAGTAAGTGTGGAAATCCACGGAAAAACCAAAGTCAGGTTGGTCGGTCCGGGGATTTGAACCGCGGACCTCCCGAATGCGACTCCGATGTGGAACGCATGACCCACCTCACTCGGTTTGAATGTCTTAGGCCTATATTACATTATCAAATTTCTGTGTCACAGAAGTTTGATAAAATATATGATAAAATCTTTTGTGCGAGATCGTGCGTATTTGCTTGGTTTCCGCACAAAACCAACCCGCGGTAAGTCTAAAATTCCACATTCAGTATTCCCAACCGAACACACATAACAATTTCCCTCTTCTTACCGCTTAAGTGACATATTCATTTTACTCCTTTAGGCTTTTAACATATTATTTTTAGAGAAGTTCAATATAGTAATAATTATAAATTGGAAACTTACCACTGCAATTTCACCTAAATTGCACTGCTAATTATTGTTTTTAAATATTTGCAAAAATTAAGTAAACTCTACATCTCCACTAAAGTTACTACATTTCGTGTTGCATGTAACATTAAGGAAGCCGTTTATTTTAAGTTCGCATTTATAGACTGGGGGAAAAAAAGACAGACGTATATCACGGCCTGCTGGAGTATAGTAAACACAGAAAACATTTTAAAGCAATAATGTTGAAGATAGATATTTTTGTTTTCCAAAATTGCCGTCATTGAACAGAAACCAAGATGGAGATTTCATTGCAACTAATTAGAAATTCCTCTTTTAGGTATGTAATAAACGATCTTCGCACAAAATAATGTACGATACACGAGCGGTATGTTTTCTTTCAATTCTTGGAAATTAAAAAAGCTCAACTACGTTTCGCTTTTTCAAACTTTTCCTCGAACATGAAAACTTCAACATACCGCTCTTGTAACGCATATTACTATTACAGTGTAATATAGCATCTTTGATCACATCTAGCTGTGACATAGTTCTGTGATGAAAATTATGGTCATCATCATACCTTTGATAAAATCTGTGACTGAGAAGAACGAAAATGGTGGACATTAAGTACACGTGGTCTGTGAAATCCCCAAAACGTTTTATATCACATTATAATTCACGTGAAATGTTTCATCATCCATTATTAAATACTTGGTATATATAGGATTTCACATCTTCATACTGAAGTTCTCTCAGTAGAGCTTGATTGATTGATTCCTTTTGTATCTTTTCTCTCTACTCCAAATCGTCGGCTTAAAGTGTAAACCTGCTGACTAACAAAAAGGAAATTTTACAGGGGGAACAAAAAACTGAGTACAATTTAACTCTGAAACCTCACCACTTGTACTTTGGATTTGTTCCCCTGTAAAATTTCCTTTTTGTTGCTTAGCAGGTTTACACTCCAAGCCGACGAAATACATTTTACATTTCATTTCTTCTTTAGTATTAATGCAATAATCATTACTGCATATTTTACAGTTTCAACAAGAATAAATCTATTGCGGATTCATTACAGAACTGTGATGAAAGTTTTTTGACATAGTGTAATATAGTCAAAATCTTACATTTGATCATATATATTTAACCAAAAATTGTATCATATTCTATCATATAGAAATGTTATAGTGTAATATAGGCCTTATATTACGTATTTGTGAGCTGGTAGAGTGTAAGAAATAGTAATATGCGTTACAAGAGCGGTATGTTGAAGTTTTCATGTTCGAGGAAAAGTTTGAAAAAGCGAAACGTAGTTGAGCTTTTTTAATTTCCGAGAATTGAAATAAAACATACCGCTCGTGTATCGTACATTATTTTGTGCGAAGATCGTTTATTACATACCTGAAAGAGGAATTTCTAATTAGTTGCAATAAAATCTCCATCTTGGTTTCTGTTCAATGACGGCAAATTTGCAAAACAAAAATATCTATCTTCAACATTGTTGCTTTAAAATGTTTTCTGTGTTTACTATACTCCAGCAGGCCGTGATATACGTCTGTCTTTTTTTTCCCCCAGTCTATGATGAGTCTGGAATCTTGTTGATTTTTTCACGGCTTCCTTAATGTTACTTGCATCACGAATGCAGTAACTTTAGTGGAGTTGTAGAATTTACTTAATTTTTGCAAATATTTAAAAACAATCATTAACAGTGCAATTTATGTGAAATTGCAGTGGTAAGTTTCCAATTTATAATTATTACTATATTGAACGTCTCTAAAAATAATACGTTAAAAGCCTAAAGCAGTAAAATCAATATGTCACTTAAGCGGTAAGAAGAGGGAAATTGCTATGTGTGTTAGGTTGGGAATAGTGAATTTGGAATTTTAGACTTTCCGCGGATTGGTTTTGTGCGGAAACCAAGCAAATACGCACGATCTCGCACAAAAGTAATATGGCTTTCACTCCACCAGTATAAAAAATAAATAAATACCGGGATGAAGGAATGATTAAAAAATAAATACATTGATAAATAAATAAATAAATAAATAAATAAATAAATAAATAATGGACCAAAATAGTGCAAATATTGAATATCGAACATTAATATTACTAGCAGTTTGTGTAACTGGTTGCCTAACTTCGTATCTTCCACCGACTCGCATTTCAATACAAAAGCCCGCACAATTCATAACAAACCAGCGAGCAACATCCGTCTCTTCAGGCGTGTTTTAACGCCCTATGACCATTTCGGCATGACAGTAACGCACATTAATATTCGAGCCAATAATTCGTAGCGTTTCGGCCCTCCGGGTATGTGCAGGTACATGACAGGCAGCAGTGCTCTGGTTGCTGCTATCGGGGACAGCACGATTTATCACAAGTTATTAAATGCGAAGAGTTCATCGCCACGGCTCCAACAGTAGGTTGCCGACTACGAACCTCGTGAACTCGTGTTCAAGTGCCGGCAGGAAAAACAGAAACATACAGGGTGGAAGGGAACCTACTACATTAATTCACAGAGGTAATAGATGAAGTCAATATGAACTTCTGTCAAATAAGATTTTGATACGTCCAATAGTTTTGACAGTATCAAATGTGACGTGTTGCAACGCTGCAAAGAGTATCATACTCCTTGAGGTCATTGCACTGTGATGGGGGTGAGTGTAACTGCAATCATCCACTCCGCAAGACTCGCGAGAGGAGAATGTAAACAAAAACGTCTCACCACTCATCAATAGGGCCGTGACATCAATATATTTGTGTTAGTTTGAGGTCTACTGAAGGTAAACACACACCGCCGGACAGAATGTAGTCAACATGATTCAAGTACAGGCAGCGAAAGCGAATTTGACACACGCCTAAGCAAGCACGTTCCGTGTTTTGTATACGATTATTACTTATTATAAAATCAAGACGATATAATCATTGTACTGTATAATAAGGGTTAATGTCGGAAAGGTCTGAAATGCTGGTGAGGTTTAAAATAATTGTTGCAAATCAAACTTAAATTGTCACAAATGTGGTAAAACATAAGTCTGAAAGATTTTTTTTTTTTTTAATTTAGAGTGTTAGTTTGAGGTCTACTGAAGGTAAACACACGACGCCGGACAGAATGTAGTCAACATGATTCAAGTACAGGCAGCGAAAGCGAATTTGACACACGCCTAAGCAAGCACGTTCCGTGTTTTGTATACGATTATTACTTATTATAAAATCAAGACGATATAATCATTGTACTGTATAATAAGGGTTAATGTCGGAAAGGTCTAAAATGCTGGTGAGGTTTAAAATAATTGTTGCAAATCAAACTTAAATTGTCACAAATGTGGTAAAACATAAGTCTGAAAGATTTTTTTTTTTTTTAATTTAGAGTGTTAGTTTGAGGTCTACTGAAGGTAAACACACGACGCCGGACAGAATGTAGTCAACATGATTCAAGTACAGGCAGCGAAAGCGAATTTGACACACGCCTAAGCAAGCACGTTCCGTGTTTTGTATACGATTATTACTTATTATAAAATCAAGACGATATAATCATTGTACTGTATAATAAGAGTTAATGTCAGAAAGGTCTAAAATGCTGGTGAGGTTTAAAATAATTGTTGCAAATCAAACTTAAATTGTCACAAATGTGGTAAAACATAAGTCTGAAAGATTTTTTTTTTTTTTAATTTAGAGTGTTAGTTTGAGGTCTACTGAAGGTAAACACACGACGCCGGACAGAATGTAGTCAACATGATTCAAGTACAGGCAGCGAAAGCGAATTTGACACACGCCTAAGCAAGCACGTTCCGTGTTTTGTATACGATTATTACTTATTATAAAATCAAGACGATATAATCATTCTACTGTATAATAAGAGTTAATGTCAGAAAGGTCTAAAATGCTGGTGAGGTTTAAAATAATTGTTGCAAATCAAACTTAAATTGTCACAAATGTGGTAAAACATAAGTCTGAAAGATTTTTTTTTTTTTTTTAATTTAGAGTGTTAGTTTGAGGTCTACTGAAGGTAAACACACGACGCCGGACAGAATGTAGTCAACATGATTCAAGTACAGGCAGCGAAAGCGAATTTGACACACGCCTAAGCAAGCACGTTCCGTGTTTTGTATACGATTATTACTTATTATAAAATCAAGACGATATAATCATTGTACTGTATAATAAGGGTTAATGTCGGAAAGGTCTAAAATGCTGGTGAGGTTTAAAATAATTGTTGCAAATCAAACTTAAATTGTCACAAATGTGGTAAAACATAAGTCTGAAAGATTTTTTTTTTTTTTTAATTTAGAGTGTTAGTTTGAGGTCTACTGAAGGTAAACACACGACGCCGGACAGAATGTAGTCAACATGATTCAAGTACAGGCAGCGAAAGCGAATTTGACACACGCCTAAGCAAGCACGTTCCGTGTTTTGTATACGATTATTACTTATTATAAAATCAAGACGATATAATCATTGTACTGTATAATAAGAGTTAATGTCAGAAAGGTCTAAAATGCTGGTGAGGTTTAAAATAATTGTTGCAAATCAAACTTTAATTGTCACAAATGTGGTAAAACATAAGTCTGAAAGATTTTTTTTTTTTTAATTTAGAGTGTTAGTTTGAGGTCTACTGAAGGTAAACACACGACGCCGGACAGAATGTAGTCAACATGATTCAAGTACAGGCAGCGAAAGCGAATTTGACACACGCCTAAGCAAGCACGTTCCGTGTTTTGTATACGATTATTACTTATTATAAAATCAAGACGATATAATCATTGTACTGTATAATAAGAGTTAATGTCAGAAAGGTCTAAAATGCTGGTGAGGTTTAAAATAATTGTTGCAAATCAAACTTAAATTGTCACAAATGTGGTAAAACATAAGTCTGAAAGATTTTTTTTTTTTTAATTTAGAGTGTTAGTTTGAGGTCTACTGAAGTTAACACACGACGCCGGACAGAATGTAGTCAACATGATTCAAGTACAGGCAGCGAAAGCGAATTTGACACACGCCTAAGCAAGCACGTTCCGTGTTTTGTATACGATTATTACTTATTATAAAATCAAGACGATATAATCATTGTACTGTATAATAAGGGTTAATGTCGGAAAGGTCTAAAATGCTGGTGAGGTTTAAAATAATTGTTGCAAATCAAACTTAAATTGTCACAAATGTGGTAAAACATAAGTCTGAAAGATTTTTTTTTTTTATTTAGAGTGTTAGTTTGAGGTCTACTGAAGGTAAACACACGACGCCGGACAGAATGTAGTCAACATGATTCAAGTACAGGCAGCGAAAGCGAATTTGACACACGCCTAAGCAAGCACGTTCCGTGTTTTGTATACGATTATTACTTATTATAAAATCAAGACGATATAATCATTGTACTGTATAATAAGGGTTAATGTCGGAAAGGTCTAAAATGCTGGTGAGGTTTAAAATAATTGTTGCAAATCAAACTTAAATTGTCACAAATGTGGTAAAACATAAGTCTGAAAGATTTTTTTTTTTTTAATTTAGAGTGTTAGTTTGAGGTCTACTGAAGGTAAACACACGACGCCGGACAGAATGTAGTCAACATGATTCAAGTACAGGCAGCGAAAGCGAATTTGACACACGCCTAAGCAAGCACGTTCCGTGTTTTGTATACGATTATTACTTATTATAAAATCAAGACGATATAATCATTGTACTGTATAATAAGGGTTAATGTCGGAAAGGTCTAAAATGCTGGTGGGGTTTAAAATAATTGTTGCAAATCAAACTTAAATTGTCACAAATGTGGTAAAACATAAGTCTGAAAGATTTTTTTTTTTTTTTAATTTAGAGTGTTAGTTTGAGGTCTACTGAAGGTAAACACACGACGCCGGACAGAATGTAGTCAACATGATTCAAGTACAGGCAGCGAAAGCGAATTTGACACACGCCTAAGCAAGCACGTTCCGTGTTTTGTATACGATTATTACTTATTATAAAATCAAGACGATATAATCATTGTACTGTATAATAAGAGTTAATGTCAGAAAGGTCTAAAATGCTGGTGAGGTTTAAAATAATTGTTGCAAATCAAACTTAAATTGTCACAAATGTGGTAAAACATAAGTCTGAAAGATTTTTTTTTTTTTTAATTTAGAGTGTTAGTTTGAGGTCTACTGAAGGTAAACACACGACGCCGGACAGAATGTAGTCAACATGATTCAAGTACAGGCAGCGAAAGCGAATTTGACACACGCCTAAGCAAGCACGTTCCGTGTTTTGTATACGATTATTACTTATTATAAAATCAAGACGATATAATCATTCTACTGTATAATAAGAGTTAATGTCAGAAAGGTCTAAAATGCTGGTGAGGTTTAAAATAATTGTTGCAAATCAAACTTAAATTGTCACAAATGTGGTAAAACATAAGTCTGAAAGATTTTTTTTTTTTTTTTAATTTAGAGTGTTAGTTTGAGGTCTACTGAAGGTAAACACACGACGCCGGACAGAATGTAGTCAACATGATTCAAGTACAGGCAGCGAAAGCGAATTTGACACACGCCTAAGCAAGCACGTTCCGTGTTTTGTATACGATTATTACTTATTATAAAATCAAGACGATATAATCATTGTACTGTATAATAAGGGTTAATGTCGGAAAGGTCTAAAATGCTGGTGAGGTTTAAAATAATTGTTGCAAATCAAACTTAAATTGTCACAAATGTGGTAAAACATAAGTCTGAAAGATTTTTTTTTTTTTTTAATTTAGAGTGTTAGTTTGAGGTCTACTGAAGGTAAACACACGACGCCGGACAGAATGTAGTCAACATGATTCAAGTACAGGCAGCGAAAGCGAATTTGACACACGCCTAAGCAAGCACGTTCCGTGTTTTGTATACGATTATTACTTATTATAAAATCAAGACGATATAATCATTGTACTGTATAATAAGAGTTAATGTCAGAAAGGTCTAAAATGCTGGTGAGGTTTAAAATAATTGTTGCAAATCAAACTTTAATTGTCACAAATGTGGTAAAACATAAGTCTGAAAGATTTTTTTTTTTTTTAATTTAGAGTGTTAGTTTGAGGTCTACTGAAGTTAACACACGACGCCGGACAGAATGTAGTCAACATGATTCAAGTACAGGCAGCGAAAGCGAATTTGACACACGCCTAAGCAAGCACGTTCCGTGTTTTGTATACGATTATTACTTATTATAAAATCAAGACGATATAATCATTGTACTGTATAATAAGGGTTAATGTCGGAAAGGTCTAAAATGCTGGTGAGGTTTAAAATAATTGTTGCAAATCAAACTTAAATTGTCACAAATGTGGTAAAACATAAGTCTGAAAGATTTTTTTTTTTTTTAATTTAGAGTGTTAGTTTGAGGTCTACTGAAGGTAAACACACGACGCCGGACAGAATGTAGTCAACATGATTCAAGTACAGGCAGCGAAAGCGAATTTGACACACGCCTAAGCAAGCACGTTCCGTGTTTTGTATACGATTATTACTTATTATAAAATCAAGACGATATAATCATTGTACTGTATAATAAGAGTTAATGTGAGAAAGGTCTAAAATGCTGGTGAGGTTTAAAATAATTGTTGCAAATCAAACTTAAATTGTCACAAATGTGGTAAAACATAAGTCTGAAAGATTTTTTTTTTTAATTTAGAGTGTTAGTTTGAGGTCTACTGAAGGTAAACACACGACGCCGGACAGAATGTAGTCAACATGATTCAAGTACAGGCAGCGAAAGCGAATTTGACACACGCCTAAGCAAGCACGTTCCGTGTTTTGTATACGATTATTACTTATTATAAAATCAAGACGATATAATCATTGTACTGTATAATAAGAGTTAATGTCAGAAAGGTCTAAAATGCTGGTGAGGTTTAAAATAATTGTTGCAAATCAAACTTAAATTGTCACAAATGTGGTAAAACATAAGTCTGAAAGATTTTTTTTTTTAATTTAGAGTGTTAGTTTGAGGTCTACTGAAGGTAAACACACGACGCCGGACAGAATGTAGTCAACATGATTCAAGTACAGGCAGCGAAAGCGAATTTGACACACGCCTAAGCAAGCACATTCCGTGTTTTGTATACGATTATTACTTATTATAAAATCAAGACGATATAATCATTGTACTGTATAATAAGGGTTAATGTCGGAAAGGTCTAAATTGCTGGTGAGGTTTAAAATAATTGTTGCAAATCAAACTTAAATTGTCACAAATGTGGTAAAACATAAGTCTGAAAGATTTTTTTTTTTAATTTAGAGTTTTGCATCACAGTTTTAGAATACCATATGCCGTACAATATTGCTTTCCGTAAATTTAACTGTTACATTAATTTATTTATCACATCTATTCCGTACCTTACTTTTATTTTATGTTGTTCGTCTGGTTTCGGTTGCTGCTGCAATGAACATTCATTTTCAAAGTTTCAAATTAAAATGACCGCCGAGTGTCGGATAGTATAACCTTGTATGCGGAAAAACTGCGTTCAACATCGGCTGAAACCAAAGGCGCATATGTAAAATGTTTCACATCATCCATTTCTACGTCAAGTTGATAACAATCGCACTTGTCATCTGACAGAACTCTTGCAATTCTGAATAATGAATTGAAACCACTTTTTTTTTATAACTGTGTTCATTTTCTCACGCATCTTTTTGCTTATATCATCTCGCAGACCATTCACTTTTGAGATGAGATTATTTGCTATCCAAATTTGCTCGACTAATTTCACAAAAGTCTTTTCGAGACATTCCATTGTAGAGGGGATAAATCCAAAATTAGATGAAATATATTCACACTGCTTTTTAATATTTGGGTCACCAAGAAGAGTTTGGGCATTACTTATGGAGCTGCATCGTTTCCGTCAAATATTTGTATGACTCCTTTTACCCTTATGTACAATGATTGTATTATCTTGATTTTATAATACGCAATAATCGTACACAAAACACGGAACGTGCTTGCTTAGGCGTGTGTCAAATTCGCTTCCGCTGCCTGTACTTGAAACACATCCGGCGTCGTGTGTTCATCTTCAATCGACCTCGAACTAATACAAATATATCGATGTCACGGCCCTGCTCATCAGATACGTTTCGATCAAATTTCTCTACATACGTAATACTTAACACATTGCTTAACATTACTAAATTAATTTATTTTTAATTTCTTCAAAGATAATAACTTTAATAGACATTGAGTAACAGAATGTGTATTAGTAATAATGTTGTCAAATGTAAAGGAATCTTTAATGGAAATAGTTTTGTTTTATAAGTATGTGCATTCTTTACTATTTTCTAATTACGCAAAAGGCAAAGAAATCCCAACCTCCATCGCTACGCTACCACATGTAGCTAGAGTCAACGGAAATTCGGAAGGCGGTCGTCTGCTAGCGTTTGCGTCGAGAGAGACAGATAGAGAGAGCAAGGCAGCATGCAACATTGCCATATCGTACTTCATGCCCACGTACAATACAAATAGAGCAGGAGAGAATTTAAGTTATCAAAAGACAATAATGACCTTAGCCGTTGATTACTGTAAGCATGGCACCAAAAAACCCTCTTTCCTTCACTAACAATATATTTTTTTTTTTTTACCACCAGGTTGTCTTTTCGACATTTCTGGTCTTCTCTTCTGGCTGACAAGTAAACCTTCAGATGGGGTAAAAAAACAAAGCCTTGCCTTTATTACCATTCGATTAAGCATTAAAACCAATGCAAAATACGTAAATTTTACAACTCGAACGCAGTGAACACCAGAGATCGCGACTAATCAAGATCAAGTTGACATGGGCTACTTAGATTGCAAACAACTATACCATGTAGCAATGCTAGACGCATGAGCGAAGACAGTACTGCTATAGACGCTGTCAGCTAGTTTGTACCTTGCAGTTTATTGTGTAATGTTATGTGCAAAGCTCGGAACTTGGGGACTTGTGTCTTTGAACGTGGCTAAGCGACCGGACTTCAATGTCAACAAACTCCCGCTTCCAGCACAGAGGTACTGTAAGGTCTGCTACAAAAGTGGTTCCTGGCTGGAACAACATAATGATAATATTATGATAGGTTGAAACATCTAATTTTATAGCATATATATAAATAAACATGCAAAATACATCAAATTTACAGTTCTGCTCTGTACATTTCATTACAGTGTATGACTACATGCATTCGAAGATTTTCGAACCCATAAATTCTTCGTCTGTTAGTTAAACATGATTTGAAACGAAGGAAACTTATTTCCACGTCATATGAAGTGACGGGAGCAAACTTTAATTTTTTAATTGTATTTATTTTAACTAGCTACCTAGTGAGTACAAATTGCATTTATAAAATAAAAATGTTTCTAGCCACTACCGTAAGAGCCAGGCTCGTGTACGGTGTGGTCTTGGTGAATAATATAACATAAAATTTACAAGGACAGTTTGCTAAATACATTAAGTAATTTAATTCAAACCAATAAATACAACACAAGAGCAAGAATAAAGAAGAAAGAGAAAACGAGAGAAAAATACACATTTAATATAAATTGACAATCCGACAGAAGCCAGTGATATTCAATAAAAACATTAATATAGTCGATAGAAATAAAAGGTAAAAAAAAGTACATTTGTTACTATTATATATCATGGATAATTTTACAAATTTCTTTTTTAAAAGTTTCAATTTTAAAAAATTTCAAATTTGGAAAATGGTTTGAAATACTGAATATTTTCACTGTCACTGTTTCCTGTTCGATTTTCAGCAGATCTCGTATCTGAGGAAGATAAGTATATCCTAAATTTTTCTCGCAAATAGTTTTCAATTAATGTATCACTACTAGGGAAGGTCCCTCTACGACTTGATCCATGGCTATGGACAAATTTTCAATCAATTTAAAGGACTGCAATGTCTTTCAATGAATGCCCGTTTCCAGCTCTAGTTTATGTGTGGCACAACTTACAAAATATAAACTCTGCATTAGAAGAAAATAATGTATCTCCTCAGAATTCCTCCACGAAATTCTGTACCTAAAATTTAAGAAATGTATTTTCAAACTTCCATAACACCCATTCGAATAACACGTAGCCTATTTTCTCATTCCTCAGACAGACCATTTACCTGTAATTCTCTTAATGTTATTGGCTTCGACATGACACAGTTTCTTCGTTCGTCTTCTTGCCATTAGATGTGACCACTTTCTTAGTACACACGACTGTCCCTGAGCTCTTGCAGCTTGAGCTTTGTGTACGCTGTACCTGTAACCTTACTAAAGCGCACGACATACAAGTCCCCAAGTTCCGAGCTTTGGTTATGTGCAGTGAGCTGAAGATGAACCCAGTGAATGTAGTGATTAAAATTCTGGATAAACTAAATGAAGAGGGTTATAAGGAGACAGAAGGAACTTGAAGTTGTTGATGATATATATGACTTATTAAAGAGTTATGAATCGGAAGCAGTTGAAGAAAGTCATACTCTGGACAATGATGAAAATGAACCACGAAATGATGATAATGACATGCCTCATGTACGAGAATGGGAGACTGAAAAAACAAATACTACATAAGAAGAGGAATCAAGTACTTCACAAAGTTCCGGTTCTCAATACGCTCCGTCCCCTCCCAAAACATCCCGAGTCATTGATTTTGAAGAAAAATGTAAGGTAATAGAGTATTGGATTCTGTCAGGTGTACCAACAAACAAAAAGAAAAAGTTTAACCATAGGTCATGGAGCAGTATGAAACATAAATTTACATGGTTAACACACGAAAGTCAACTCTACAAAATGAAGCACGCTGTCGAACAACAAAACGATGTTATGAATAAAATGAAAGAAGTGCACCGAAGAACATTTGAGGAATTCTGTATGCGGCGGTCGTCAAATGAAATTGTAAAAGAAAGTGACATAAAAAGAATTGCACTGACAACAGCTCGTGATTTATTAGGCATAGATCAGAAATACTTCAACGCAAGTCCTAATTGGTTGCATCGCTTTAAAACGCATTAGAAGACTGTCAGCCGCAAAATAACATCATATGTAACAAAGCGTCAGGTACGCGACAAGACAGCTCTTGAACAATCAATCCAAACCTTCAGACGTGAGTGCACACCACTTATGGACATGTACGATGATGATCATGTTTTTAATGCCGACGAATGTGGGTTCCATAAGGAAATGCCTTTCGGCAGAACATTAGAACGTCAAGGAACCAGTAAAGTGTATGGTGTCGTGCAATCCAAAGGGGCAACTACACATTCCTACACTATATTGCCGGTGGTTTCTAAAGCTGGAAAACTGATGCCAAAGTTACTACTGATTCTCCAAGAACCGAAAGGTATAAGTGCAAGAGTTGCGGAACGCATTTTCCAGAGTGACAACCTTGTAGTAAAATGGACGTCGTCGGGAAAAATGACCAAAGAAATATGGATAGAATTTTTACCAGAAATATTCCTCCCTAATTCTGCAACACGCAATCTTCTGCTTTTAGACTCATATGGTGTCCACTGCAACGAAAATACAATTAAGCAACTGTTAGAAGAAGGGGACTATGGTCTTGGAAAAACTAGTAGTGAAAATCATACCATCAAATACGACTTATGAGTTGCAACCTTTGGACAGGTACTTTTTTCGAATGTACAAGCATATGATTCGACACATTTCTCATAATGTAGATTTTGATGATTCATCTGATACATTACAACAACGCAACAATATACTGAAACTACAGTTGCTTGTTTACCAGCAGTTTCCTTCTCCACGATTCCAACAGGCGCATGGGTATGGTTGGGCGTTAGCTGGATTGGGATCCAGAAGTGGACAACGTTTTCAAAACACTACAGAGTACTGTATCCGAAATATACAAGGAATATGTATGATTTCTGCAAAATCAGCCTTTATAAAGTGAGGGCGGTGTACTGACAATTTGTGTTTCAACATTTTTTTGTTAGCTGTCACTGTTGTGCGACATATGTTTCTGGATAAAAAAAAAATCAGATTTTGGAATACGATGCATTAAGTAACATGATGACCACATCATCGTTTTCCTTCTTATGCATTAATCGCTAGTTGAAGGTGTGTTTTCTCGCTGCTTGAAGCCTCGTGTTCTGCGCTATGTATCGCACTTGATAATTACAGTCGAGTTACGAAATTTTAGGATTATTCATATTTTATTATGCTGATTCCAAAAATATAAGTTTCATTTTCATTGTGAAGGTTTACTTGTTAGTTGTAACCCACTTCTGAGGTTGGGGCGCCTGGAAGGCGGAGTTACATTACCCCGATGATATGATAAGATGATTATGATAATGTGGTGCCAAGAGAGATCTTAAATCTAAACTTAACCTAAATTCCAGACCATGGAAGAATACAGGAATAATCCTCTTTAAGGAAAAAATCCTGTGCTTTAACCGGGAATCGGACCCAGGACCTCATGAATTATAGCCAGAAGCTCTGACTACTAGACCATGAGGCTGGCTGGCTGTCTCACTAACAATATTCTTTGCACGGTTCTCAATCCCGCACCACATGCTTCTGCAGTTATTTCTTGCACGTTGACAACGTTGCAGCAAGCATCATGATGGCCGACAGCGTTCTGCTCGTCAACGTTTTTAAAATAATTATACATCTTAAACACCATTTCCCACTGCTAGTGCAGTACTCGTCTTTTTACAGTCTCTTCTTCCATTTATTTACCTTACACACAGAATATATGTTAGTTTTATTTGTTCAATGTATTGAAACACTCACACGTGAGCAAACGAACTCGAGAAACACTTGTTACAGACTGATTCCGATTGATTCTACTGTACAAGCATGTGACGACACATACCAGAAATGCTACGGCGCATATAGCAGACGACCGCCTTCCGAAATACCGTCGACTCTAGCAAGTTCTCTTACCCCCACCATAAGGTCCTTACTATAAACTACGGCGCACGCTTATATTTGGTTTCACGAGATAACGAATGACCTATACCCCTCTTCATAACATAGTAATATACGTTACAAGAGCGGTATGTTGACGTTTTCATGTTCGAGGGAAAAGATTGAAAAAGCGAAACGTAGTTGAGCTTTTTAAATTTCCGAGAACATGAAAACAAACATACCGCTCGTGTATCGTACATAATTTTGTGCGAAGATCGTTTATTACATACCTGAAAGACGAATTTCTAATTAGTTGCAATGAAATCTCCATCTTGGTTTCTGTTTAATGACGGCAACTTCGGAAAACCAAAATATCTTTCTTCAACATTGTTGCTATAAAATGTTTTCTGTGTTTACTATACTCCAGCAGGCCGTGATATACGTCTGTCTTTCCCCCCCCCCTCCCCAGTCTATAAATGCGAACTTAAAACAAACGGTAAGGTTATGTAATGATTTATTTTTCATTTTAATATTTTAACAATATTATTTATATAACATATTGCAGTAATAACATCGGCATCTGGAATCTTGTTGATTTTTTCACGGCTTCCTTAATGTTACTTGTATCAGGAATGCAATAAGTTACGTGGAGTAGTAGACTTTACTTAATGTTTGCAAATATTTAAAAACAATAATTAACATTGCAATTTAGGTGAAATTGCAGTGGCAAGTTTCCAATTTATAATTATTACTATGTTAAACGACTCTAAAAATAATATGTTAAAAGCCTAAAGCAGTAAAATGAATGTCGCGCTTAAGCGGTAAGAAGAGGGAAATTGTTATGTGTGTTACGTTGGGAATACTGAATGTGGTATTTCACACTTACCGCGTATTGGTTCTGTGCGGAAAACAAGCAAATACGCACGATCTCGCACAAAAGTTTTGTCAACTGTCTTAACCCTTAAATTGGCAAAACTTCATTTCTCACACTAGTTTATTAAACCGTGTCGGACTGTAAAGAAAACAACTATCGCAATGCCCATATGTTATATGATGTACAATATTATAGCATTGTGAAATTTTCGTTAAATTTAATTTTCCTACCAATTTTTTTTCTATTGTACTATTAAAATTATAGCATACTAGTGGCTTGTGCAGCAAATGCTGCAAACTAAGTTCATTAGACGTTCAAATAAACATTTTTCAGATTTATTTTCAATGAAGAATACCAGACATTCTGAAAGTTATTTGCTTCCATAATAATGAAAGATACTCTCTCTCGAGCCAATACTGAAGAGAACCACGCATATAAATATCTACACCACACCGCCATTAAATATATGAAAAAGACCTAACCCCACTTGATTAATAACTATAAAAATATTTGATTTTTAATAATATTATTATCTTACGTAAGTTTTATAGCTTTCAGTAACATATACTATATACTATATACTATATAGCCGCTACTCAGTAAAATATAGAAATCAAAATCTAATCTAAGTTATTCTCTACATCTACTTATGTAACCCCAAAACGTTTCACTTTCATATCATCAATATAGCATTAATATGTATAATTAATGAAAAATAGTCACATCACGGCATTAACTACAATAATATTTCACTTCTAATGGTAATAATGTCATCAAACCACCTCAAGTTTTGTGGTTTTTAATATCCAACACACATATGTACCTAGAAAATTACACACCACAGAATCGAACCTGTAAATTATTTTTAGTAAGTTAAGTTTTTAATAACCAATGTAATTTGAGCTCTAAATATGTCAGCATTCTCGCAGATCATGCCTTCGTGTAATATTGTTTACTGTAGTGTGTGTTTTGTTTTATTCTGAAATGCAACACGGCCGACTTGATGCTCGCTTCGTTTCTCCTGAATGCAATTAGCTAGTTCTCAAAACTGACGACAGATGGATTTTGGAAAATAGGAAAATTATGTAGGAAAATTGACATTTCACAGAAAACTACTATTTTTCCGAAAAACTTTGGGTTCCAAGCTTCAAAATGAGGGGCCATTTATTAAAATCCATTCAACCGTTTTCCCGTAATTTCCATTACCAGTTCAAATTATATATATATAGATAGACTATTAACCTGTTGTATCCTATAGAATACTTTGTGAATTTAAGGGTTAATTGATGAAGTGTCTATAGCAGCCGTCGGTCATGAAGGCGGCTCAATATAAGACTTCTGCGCATGCGCAATAACGTTAACTCTAACGTGACACTGTTTCAGTCATATTGAATACCGCTGAAGTAATAACAGCGGTTGTAATCCGAATGTGAAAACGTTGTATGGCTTATCTGAAAAAAAAAAATTATCGCGGTTCTAACACTGACGTCCTGCAAAAGAATCATTATTTTATGAAACGTCAAATTTTAATTATTAAAATTTGTATATAAATCGATATAGAGGAGACGGCCTCCAGATATGGAGGGTAGCTGCGAATATATTGAATAAGCAGTCGTGGACAGCCGATAATGGGTGGTCCTCCAGCTTGGGGGTTGGGTGAAGGGCTAACAACCCATCACAGTAAAAAACAGCTTGTTACGAAACCTAACAGTAAGCCTCGGAATGGGACTGATTCTCCGGCACGACCAATAGGTTAAGGGTGTTTGAGAATAAGGCGCTTAGGAAAATATTTGGGGCTAAGAGGGATGAAGTTACAGGAGAATGGAGAAAGTTACACAACGCAGAGCTGCACGCATTGTATTCTTCACCTGACATAATTAGGAACATAAAATCCAGACGTTTTTTAGATGGGCAGGACATGTAGCACGTATGTCGAATCCAGAAATGCATATAGAGTGTTAGTTGGGAGGCCGGAGGGAAAAAGATCTTTGGGGAGGCCGAGACGTAGGTGGGAAGATAATATTAAAATGGATTTGAGGGAGGTGGGATATGATGATAGAGACTGGATTAATCTTGCTCAAGATAGGGATCAATGGCGGGCTTATGTGAGGGCGGCAATGAACCTCCGGGTTCCTTAAAAGCCAGTAAGTAAGTAAGTGAGTAAGTAAGTAAGTAACTATATAAATCGATAATAAAGAAGGATACAAATTATATGCTGACTTCAGGGTTCATCAAAGTAAACGATGTTGCCTTATGAGACCACGTGGCTATGCGCAGAAAAGGGCCGACTCATACCTGGCGCGCACTATAGAGTTTGATAAGAATCTGTACACATCTGCCTACAAAAACAAAATTCCTCAACCTCCGGGGCTTGCGGTGAACGGTTTGGAAACTAACAGCCTGTAATAACGATCGCAGGAAACTGAGAGCTAAATCCGAAACGAGGAAGCTGGAAATGTTTGTGAAAAGAGATTGATTTTGCAATCACTCATTACTGCTTCGCCGTGCATTGTGTAGTCTGCATGATAACACCAGCAAATTAACTGAAACGTACTCGATAAAACCCTCATTACTCACTGCTGCAACTTCTGATTCACGGCCAATAGCGTCACTGCAATTGCTTTCGCAGAATTCTAGATTTACGACATAAACAAATGATTAATAGTCGGGAATAAACGACACACTTTCACAGCACGTCTCTGATAATTACAGTCACCAAGATTTTCCATTTTTAGGCCGGTTGCCAAGGAAACAACATTACGGCACGGAGATATTTCGTGTATTAATATAAAAATGCTCAAAATTAAAGGGGCAAACAAAACTATGTTGCTAAGCAATAAGAATCTTGAAATTTTCTGTACCAAGAAAGTGTGTCCACACCTGTGGAGTAATGGTTAGCGCGTCTGGCCGCGAAACCAGGTGGTCCGGGTTCGATTCCCGGTTGGGGCAAGTTACCTGGTTTATGTTTTTCTGGGGTTTTACCTCAACTCATTATGAGTAAATTCTGGGTAACTATCAGTGCTGGACCCTGGACACATTTCACGGGCATTATCACCTTCATCTCATTCAGACGCTAAATAATCTAAGACAGCGTTTCTCAAACTTTTCTGAAGCGGGGAACACTTTTTAAAGTCAGAACAGTTCCGCGGACCACCTTACTCTTGTTCCCTTCGAAAGCAAATTTATCATTTTTGTAGCATATTTTAATACAAGTATTCTTATATTTTAAAATAGAATTAATTAATTAATTAAAATTAATGTATTTCAATTAATTTTATATTAGTATTAACTAATTAAGTTAATGTTAATAGAAGAAAATTTATTTTCGTTTTTTTTAATAATTCAAGGCTATTAGAGTGTGGATAATCTTTAACTTATTAATTACCTAAAAAAATAAATAAATGTTGGTAGTCAAAATAATAATTCGACAGGTTTACTTTTTACACTTGCGTGCTTCGTCTCTAAGGATGCTATTCATAGACATTTCGCTAGCCCGTGCTATCAGCGTGCTAAATTAGCCCCGGCTATCGACTGGCTACTTGTACAGGATTCATATATCATATCGCTAACACTGGTTTATGAATACGAAAAACGTAAGTTCGCTGATCATCCACCGAAAGCCGGCGCTAAGAATGTCTATGAATATGGCCCTTACTGCCGTTTAGATTTAGCGGGTTTTATACACTCGTTTCAAAGCACTTCGTAACAAACAACGCATCAAGATTTTGGTTCACTCTCATTGCCACGCCAAGTAAATCCAAGTTCAAAACGAAAGGCGATTGCCATGTGTCATTTCCAAACTCTGAGATTTTCAGCTATAGTGTGATACGCAATTCGTTTGAATTTTATTTGTTCTTCTGTCTTTTTTTGAAGGACCACAAGGACAGACCTCGAGGACCACAGTTGGACACATGCTGACCTAAGATGTTGATAAAGCGTCGTAAAATAATCTACAAAAAAAAAAAAAAAGTAAGCGTATTTACGATCAAATATACGATACCTTGGCAGTCAAAATACTAGGACATGCGATAAATAATGGCAACAAAGCAGTAACATGAGCTGCTGCCAAGGAGTCAAAAGAAGAACAGCAATGGCAAAGCAAGCTTTTAATAGAAAAAGGAGCATGTTCTGCGGCCTTCTGGAGAAAGAACTAAGGAAGAGACCAGTGAAGTGCTTTGTGTGGAGTGTAGCATTGTATGGGGGCAGAAACATGGACATTACGGTGAAGTGAAGAGAAGCGAATAGAAGCATTTGAAATGTTGATATGGAGAAGGATGGAGCGTGTGAAATGGACAGAGTAAAAAATGAAGCTGTGTTGGAAAGAATGATGAAGAAAGAATGATGCTGAAAATGATAAGGAAGAGGAAAAGGAATTGGCTGGGTCACTGGTTGAGAATAAACTGCCTACTGAAGGATGCACTGGAAGGAATAGTGAATGGGAGAAGAGTTCGTGGCAGAAGAAGATAGCAGATGATAGACGACATTAAGATATATGGATCATATGCGGAGACAAAGAGGAAGGCAGAAAATAGGAAAGACTGGAGAATGCTGGGTTTGCAGTGAAAGACCTGTCCTTAAGCAGAACACTATGAATGAATGAAAGCTCTAAATCAGTGCTTCTAGCGGTACTACGTAATAGAATTGGGATTGTTGCACAAATTTGCAATACTGAAAGTCTCCAAGTAGCCATATTTTGTAAATACAGTGGCTGTTTTTGATTTGTAGTAAACAATTCATCCCTAAAGGTACGAACAAAGGCGCTTAATAGAATTCCAAGTTGCAAGAGAAAAACATGCAACTCACTGCTTTAGGGCATTACAAGAAGTCTGTGAGAGAGAAGTCCTACCATACTGAACTACTGGAAGTTGGATAGAGGCAAGGCATTCGTTTTCAATCAACAGTTGACATCAGAAGAGCTTTAGATTGATCAGTGAGAGAGATATACAGAAATGCTGCTGCAGATGGAGTCCGCCGTCTTCCAAGAACTTGGCAACGTATTGTTGACATGGCAGGAGACTATATTTGAAGTATGTAATAAAGTTGACAATTAATTCTCTGGAGATGATGATGATGATGATGATGATGATGATGATGATGATGATGATGATGATGATGATGATGATATGTAAATTGGGCCTTAATATTCATAGATCTATTGTGGCCAGATTTTGCAACGGTGATAAATACATAAACTAATTTCTATCTGATGCTTTTCCAATTCACTGTGGGCTAAAGCAGGGAGATGCACTATCACCTTTACTTTTTAACTTCGCTCTAGAATATGCCATTAGGAAAGTTCAGGATAACAGGCAGGGTTTGGAATTGAACGGGTTACATCAGCTTCTTGTCTATGCGGATGGCGTGAATATGTTAGGAGAAAATACACAAACGATTAGGGAAAACACGGGAATTTTACTTGAAGCAAGTAAAGCGATCGGTTTGGAAGTAAATCCCGAAAAGACAAAGTATATGATTATGTCTCGTGACCAGAATATTGTACGAAATGGAAATATAAAAATTGGAGATTTATCCTTCGAAGAGGTGGAAAAATTCAAATATCTTGGAGCAACAGTAACAAATATAAATGACACTCGGAAGGAAATTAAACGCAGAATAAATATGGGAAATGCGTGTTATTATTCGGTTGAGAAGCTCTTATCATCCAGTCTGCTGTCGAAAAATCTGAAAGTTAGAATTTATAAAACAGTTATATTACCGGTTCTTCTGTATGGTTGTGAAACTTGGACTCTCACTCTGAGAGAGGAACATAGGTTCAGGGTGTTTGAGAATAAGGTGCTAAGGAAAATATTTGGGGCTAAGCGGGATGAAGTTACAGGAGAATGGAGAAAGTTACACAACACAGAACTGCACGCATTGTATTCTTCACCTGACATAATTAGGAACATTAAATCCAGACGTTTGAGATGGGCAGGGCATGTAGCACGTATGGGCGAATCCAGAAATGCATATAGAGTGTTAGTTGGGAGACCGGAGGGAAAAAGACCTTTAGGGAGGCCGAGACGTAGATGGGAGGATAATATTAAAATGGCTTTGAGGGAGGTGGGGTATGATGATAGAGACTGGATTAATCTTGCACAGGATAGGGACCGCTGGCGGGCTTATGTGAGGGCGGCAATGAACCTTCGGGTTCCTTAAAAGCCATTTGTAAGTAAGTAATTAACAACAATTTCATATTCGAATGCAGTATATTTTTAGGTATAGTCATAACGATGCTGTATCAACTGTTAGATTATTACGCGTAGATTGAATCTGTGATAGCGAGATGCTTTTTCGCGAGATTACGCCGAGAAATCGCCATGCGATGACCTGACATTTGCTATACAGTTCGGTAAAACCTAGGAAAAACCCTACCAGGTAATTAGTCCCAGCGGAAATCAAACACACACCCAAGGGCAGTCCCGAATCAGCAAGCAAACGCGCTAAGTCTGAGCTACGCCGGTGGCTTACAGTACATTCAATGTGAATTATCTACAAAGGCTACGGTTTGATTTAATATCAGCCACATTTACCCAAGGGAACAGCATGTATGTATATACAATTTATTATTGTTGTCGTTTAGTCAACTGTCCAAAGACAGGTCTGAACCTCAAGTCATACCAAGAAGGCACCACTTATGAGGCAACTAGACCAGAAGATAATGGGGTAGGGTGGCCAAATTTATTTATTTATTATTATTATTATTATTATTACTTACTTACTTACTTACTTACTTACTTACTGGCTTTTAAAGAACCCGGAGGTTTATTGCCGCCATCACATAAGCCCGCCATCGGTCACTATCCTGAGCAAGTCTCTATCATCATATCCCACCTCTCTCAAACCCATTTTAATATTATCTTCCCATCTACGTCTCGGCATCCCCAAAGATCTTTTTCCTTCCGGCATTCCAACTAACACTCTATATGCATTTCTGGATTCGTCCATACGTGCTACATGCCCTGCCCATCTCAAACGTCTAGATTTAATGTTCCTAATTATGTCAGGTGAAGAATACAATGCGTGCAGTTCTGTGTTGTGTAACTTTCTCCATTCTCCTGTAACTTCATCCCTCTTAACCCCAAATATTTTCCTAAGCGCCTTATTCTCAAACACCCTTAACCTATGTTCCTCTCTCAAAGTGAGAGTCCAAGTTTTATAATCATACAGAACAACCGGTAATATAACTGTTTTATAAATTCTAACTTTCAGAGTTTTTGACAACAGACTGGATGATAAAAGCTTCTCAACCGAATAATAACAGGTATTTCCCATATTTATTCTGTATTTAATTTCCTCCTGACTATGATTTATATTTGTTACTGTTACTCTCAGGCATTTGAATTTTTCCACCTCTTCAAACGATAAATTTCCAATTTTTATATTTCCATTTCGTACAATATTCTGGTCACGAGACATAATCATATACTTTGTCTTCTCGGGATTTACTTCCAAACCTATCTCTTTACTTGCTTCAAGTAAAATTCCCGTATTTTCCCTAATCGTTTGTGGATTTTCTCGTAACATATTACGTCATCCGCGTAGACAAGCAGCTGATATTTTTATTATTATTATTATTATTATTATTATTATTATTATTATTACTCTTCCTATAGTACAATGTATTAATATCGTAATGTCTGAAACGTAGCTTCTTCAGTTGTTGAGTGTCTTTTAAATGAATGAAAATGCACGGGGGTGTATTTTCGTTTCGATGGCTTAGCAAATATTTGTACACGTGAAGTTCGATAACAGAATTCCACTTTTAGGCACGCAATTTTCATCTATACGAGAGTATGGTGGAGGGTTTTCCCAAGCGAGAGTTTTCAGAAGCACTTGCCTACTGCACAGCAATTCAAACATACACAGGCGGCCTGCCTGCGGTTACGTCCATGAAACCTCATTGTCACGGCTGCTATGGATCGGTCTGTTCAGCAATTATGTTTATTAAAATTGTTCTACGAATTGTTTGATCTGGTTTTCAAACTCTAATTGAATTTAAATTAAAATATTAGGTAAAAAATCATATGAAAATTGTGGGTACACGCTTCCGAAACAAATTGTGGACAATAAAATTCTCTAGACACTGAGTCAGTGCTCTTTGATCTGCATTCTGACCCCTCATATAATTAAGGTCCACTCTCACTTGACGGGATCGAATCGAACAGAATTTATCTTCACAATGTATATAAATGGAAGGTAGAAGAGATCGGCGTGGCGCGTCGAATCGAATAGAATTCATGAGCTAGAATATTTATTCCACTGCCGGAACACAATTTCTTGTTTCGTGAAGCCTTCGTGAAAAACCATATGACCCATTTCCATTTTTGGTACTTACTTACTTACAAATAGTTTTGAAGGAACCCGGAGGTTCATTGCCTCCCTCACATAAGCCCACCATCGGTCCCTATCCTGTGGAAGATTAATCCACCCTGTATCGTAATATCCCACCTCCCTCAAATCCATTTTAATATTATCCTCCCATCTACGTCTCGGTCTCCCCAAAGGCCTTTTCCCCTCCGGCCTCCCAACTAACACTCTATATGCATTTCTGGATTCGCCCATACGTGCTACATGCCCTCCCCATCTCAAACGTCAGGATTTAATGTTCCTAATTATGTCAGGTGAAGAATACAATGCGTGTAGTTCTGCGTTATGCAACTTTCTTCATTCTCCTGTAACTTCATGCCTCTTAGCCCCAAATATTTTCCTAAGAACCTTATTCTCAAACACCCTTAATCTCAGTTCCTCTCTAAAAGTGAGAGTCCAAGTTTCACAACCATACAGAACAACCGGTAATATAACTGTTTTATAAATTCTAACTTTCAGATTTTTTGACAACAGACAAGATAACAAAAGCTTCTGAACCGAATAATAACAGGCATTTCCCATATTTATTCTGCATTTAATTTCCTCCCGAGTGTCATTTATATTTGTTACTGTTGCTCAGAGATATTTGAATTCCCCCCCCCCTCTTCGAAGGATAAATCTCCAATTTTTGTTTCCATTTCGTACGATATTCTGGTCACGAGACATAATCATATATTTTGTCTTTTCGGGATTTACTTCCAAACCGATCGCTTTACTTGCTTCAAGTAAAATTTCCGTGTTTTCCCTAATCGTTTGTGGATTTTTTCGTAACATATTCACGTCATCCGCACAGACAAGAAGCTGCTGTAACCCGTTCAATTCCATAATAGCATAATAAAATTTTGTTTATTGAAATTTATTGCCGAAATAATACATAGACTATACAGAAAATTAAAATGTAATAATATGCAGGAAGGAAAATTAATAAGTATTGTTCAGAATTATCAGCTATTGTATGACAAAACATAAAATTACAACCGTAATATATACTTACACATACACAGTGTATATAAAGGAGCATCTTCCGCGAACCTCTGGAAAAAGGACTAAGGAAGACACTAGTGAAGTGCTTTGTATAGAATGTGGCATTGTATGGGGCAGAAACGTGGACATTACGACAAAGCGAATAGAAGCATTTGAAATGTGGATTTGCATAAGAATGGAACGTGTGAAGTGGACAGACAGAATAAGAAATGAAGCTGTGTTGGAAAGGGTCGGTGAAGAAAGAATAATGCTGGAACTGATCAGGAAGAGGAAAAGGAATTGGCTGGGCCACTGGCTGAGAAGAAACTGCCTACTGAAGGATTCACTGGAAGGAACTGTGAACGGGAGAAGAATTCGGGCAGAAGAAAATATCAGATGATAGATGACATTAAGATATATGGATCATATGAACGATTCAGAGCCATAGTGGGCCAAGCGCCATAAATAAAAAGCGAAGGAAACAAGGCTTAAAATTAAGTTATTATAATTTAATGGCTAAATATCGCAGCCATTACAGAGACAATCCACAAGTATCGGAGCAACTGGCATGAGCATGTTCTACGGATGCCAAATGATAGACTACCCAGGAGATTATTAAATTACAGACCCCTTGGATACCGAGATCGTGGACGCCCGAAGAAGCGATGGAGAGACCAGCTTTTCACCTGAGACGGAACAGGCCAAATGGCCTAAATCCTGATAGCTATTGATGATGATAATTTAATGAAACATATAGCAAGTAATTATAAAGTATGCATATTAAAATTATGTGACATATCAATCTTCATTAAAGTACGGTATTCACTTAACTTTAAACCTTGCTTTCTCCGTTTTTAATAAATGGCGCTTGGCCCACTATGGCTCTGAACCCTTCATATGACGAGACAAAGAGCAAGCAGAAAATAGGAAAGATTGGAGGAAGCTGAGTTTGCAGTGAAAAACCTGCCATTGGGCAGAACATTATGAATGACCATCTACATAATTTCATTTACTATTTCATCTTATTAAAGATTTACGCCCTAAATTCCAGGCTCATCAGCACTCCACACCTGTGGAGTAACGGTTAGCGCGTCTAGCCGCGAAACCAGGTGGCCCGGGTTCGATTCCCGGTCGGGGAAAGTTACCTGGTTGAGGTTTTTTCCGGGGTTTTCCCCTCAACCCAATATGAGCAAATGCTGGGTAACTTTCGGTGTTGGACCCCGGACTCATTTCACCGGCATTATCACCTTCATCTCATTCAGACGCTAAATAACCTAAGCTGTTGATAAAGCGTCGTAAAATAACCTACTAATAAAAAAATATAAATAAAAAGCACTCACAATGTCGAACTGTGGAGCATACACAAATTTAACGTTAGCAAAGAACGTTGAAAATGTTTTCTTCTATTAGTAGGCTAGTTTTTGTATGGATTTGGATAAAACGTGGCACCAGTTAATCTAAAATACACTGCATATCCATTATTCATTATTATATACGAGTGTATAATAAATTCCTTTATTTATATTAATTTTCCCTCTAAAAAATTGCTGGTTAATTCGAATTTTGAATATTTCAAACTCTTTCAAATGGCCCTTACAGTTCGAATTAAAAAGAGTCTATTATATTACCACGAAATAGATTTTGTAAAGCCCTGTAGTTCAAAATCAACGTTAGATAAAGAATTAAAGCTGCTCCGAACATGTCAAAGTCATCATAGGCGAGATCAGAAGTGGACTTTTTATTGTCAGTTAGCCTACCAATCGTGCTTTATCAAATTCAACGCTCCACTAGTCAATTTTTTCCGCCTTTATTTCGAAACGGTGCTACGAAGCTGTTTCAAAGCCTTCTATATGCTCCGCTTCAGGTAATTTCAGACGACGTTGCCAAGGGAACCAACGGCGTATTTAGTTAAATTTAATTTCTCAGCGCCTTATTCTAGTATCGGGTGAGACGGCACCAGCAAGATGGTCTCTTGCTAGGAGCGGTAATACTGTACAACCGTGAGGTCGTGGCGTCGATTCCAGGCACTATCAGGAAAATTTTATTCCGTTTCAGGACACAGGCATAGTTAGGTTAAGAGGCTAGGCACGGACATGGGTTCATTTCCGATTTGGTTCATTAACTATAGTCCCGTCGCTCTTATTTCCGGCAGCCAATCACGTTGCAGGTCGGCTACATTTAAACGTGTGCGTCTTGTCATTCGCTAATGATGATGTAATGAATTTCCTATGGCTCGATAAATACTTAATATAATCGCCCGCCATTTTGGCTCTTTTGTTGGCGTTCGCAGAAATCACACGAGGACGTTATTTGCCGCTCAATTATTTGCTCAATTACAGTGCGTTTGATTTATTATCATAGGAGCTACGACATGATAATGTTTAACGGTGAAGCAAATAAATTCCTCATCTGGTAGCTCGGCAACGAAAGAACAAAAATGGCGAACGATACTACCTACCTAGACTTTATAGAGCCTTCACTTCCTAAGACGTAAGCAAAGGGGAGGAGTCACACCGGAAATAACAGCGACACGACTACAGTTCGGTGTTTTCGAGGTTTTCTTCAGGCGAATTTCAGATAAACTGTGACGTAGGCCTATAGTAGGTCTGAAGCTAGATATTTTCGCAGGTGATACAGCGTCTTTAAGGAACAGACTTGAAAAGAAATCGAGTTTTCAACGCTACTCTCCAAGAAAATGGAGTCCGAAGCTCAATACTGAAGTATACGCTGAAACATTTGATGTGAATATATTTGCGCTAATCCTCAGAAATGTATAGCCTAAGTCAGAAACAATGCATGACATGACTTTCCTTTAACACTTAGGGGAAAGTTGGGTAGCATCGGACATCGGGTAATATCGGACAGTGAGTTTCTTTCATCTACCACTAGATGATAGTACTTGAATAACATGGTTATGTTTCTGTGATGTCCAGTGGCGGCTAGTGGGTATTGAATTAAGGGGGGCTGCATACAAAAATAACCAAGCAACTTACTGCATTTGAAGATTAGTTCCATGCGCCTTATATTGCAAGTTGTGTTTAAATGAGACAGGCTCATGTTAGTAGATTTAGTGACATTTAAAAGAACCCTGCGGACAAAATTCTGACACACCGGCGACGCTTCTGTTGCGAGTGTCGTTAAATAAACCATAATTTAATTTTTATATGCAGATTTGAAATATCTAACTGGCGATGTTGGAGTTAGTTGTATAATATATAATACATGATACATCAATAAATGAAAAAAATAACTGAGCCAGGAATTGAATTCAGGATATTCAAGAGTACGCACCAGGGCGCTTGCCTCATTTATTGTGATGTTGTTAGACGTTTCAGATTCCATTATGGTTTGAAAACATTCTAGCAATGGCTCCTTCTTCTCATGAACAACATTTACTGTTCTTATTTTAAATCCATCTTGTTGTCCCAGCTGATGGAATTGTCTTTGAAACACATTAATCTAATACAGACTGTGTGGATATCGAGAGAAGAAAGGGATACTGGATAAACTAGCAAAAAATATGCGAGCCTTTGTATTTTGTTTAGCGGCTCTTTCCATTATGAGATTCAACTGATGGGCACTTAATTTCACATTTCTCCTGAATTGTTAAGGTACTGAACTGAATAGACTGTAAATATTGTACAGAATTAAACATTGTTGCACTTGTTACACTCACAACATTAAAGAAAATGTATTTAAAACTGCGCGCTACTGACAAACTGCTGCAAATTTTGCAGCGCCTGGAAACTCTGGATTCACGGCAAGGGGCATCAGGGAGGAGGGGTAAAACTAACGCGCAAAGCATCCGAGACGAGACTGGCAGCTCCAGGGGAGGAAGTGGCTTCACCCTATAGTCTTTGTCTCTGGTTTCGCTCTGGCAGCACCAGGGGAGGAAGTGACTTCACTAACGATTGCGTGCACGTCATTCAGAGCGAAATTTTTTAAAACATTCGAGCCGCTAAATATAGACTGTATAATAAATGTATTTCTCAACAAAAAACGGGACAAGAGCCACAAATTTCTGGGGGTGCTGCAGCTCCGCAGCCCCTCTTCGAAAGCCGCCCCTGGTGATGTCGCATACAGAAACGTAACCATGTTATTCAGGTACTACCATCTGGTGGTAGGTGAAAGAAACGCACTGTCCGATACTACCCAGCTCTCTCCTAGTAGTGTAATTAATGCTCTAAAAATGAAACACTATCATATGTATAGTTCACATACAGGGTGATTCACGAGGATTTACCGTCCCTTACGGAGCTTATTTCCGAAGACATTCTGAGCAAAAATGTCACATACACATTTGTCTTGATCTCAATATTTTCAGAGTTACATTAATTTGAATTTGTTAGTAAAATACCTTTTTCTTTAGTTTTAAGAGTAAAAAAAAAATATTACAAATAGAGAATGAACTATTAAGTGTCATTTCTTTAATTGGCTAGCGTTCTGAAGCTAAAAATATGTTGATAATTGCTTTGTACATATTTTGTTTTTCAATATTTAACTACAAATTACATCATTCTTACACACTTGTCACAAAAATTGGCGGGCTTATGTGAGGGCGGCAATGAACCTGCGGGTTCCTTAAAAGTCATTTGTAAGTTGTTATTATTATTAATTGTCATTATTGAGTATAATTAGTTACCACTGCCACCGAGTATTTACTCATTTGTAGTGTGAATAAATACATACGTACATACGAAGTCAGATGTAAGTAGAAATCAAGTGAACTTAGTGTTCCACGTCATCATGTAATGACGTAGTAGGCATACTTTCAGCCCATAGCTGCTCAAAACGAAACATAATTGTAACATTAAGTGTCATTTCCTTAATTAGCTAGTGTTCTGAAGCTAAAAATATGTTGATAATTGCTTTGTACATATTTTGTTTTTCAATATTTAACTACAAATGACATCATTCTTACGCACTTGTCACAAAAATTGGCGGGCTTATGTGAAGGCGGCAATGAACCTGTGGGATCCTTAAAAGGCATTTGTAAGTTATTATTATTATTATTATTATTATTATTATTATTATTATTGTCATTATTGAGTATAATTAGTTACCACTGCCACCGAGTATTTACTCATTTGTAGTGTAAATAAATATATACGTACATACGAAGTCAGATGTAAGTAAAAATCAAGTGAACTTAGTGTTCCACGTCATCATTCTTACGCACTTGTCACAAAAATTGGCAGGTTTATGTGAGGGCGGCAATGAACCTGTGGTTCCTTAAAAGGCATTTGTAAGTTATTATTATTATTATTATTATTATTAATATTATTATTATTATTATTATTATTATTATTGTCATTATTGAGTATAATTAGTTACCACTGCCACCGAGTATTTACTCATTTGTAGTGTAAATAAATACATACGTACATACGAAGTCAGATGTAAGTAAAAATCAAGTGAACTTAGTGTTCCACGTCATCATTCTTACGCACTTGTCACAAAAATTGGCAGGTTTATGTGAGGGCGGCAATGAACCTGTGGTTCCTTAAAAGGCATTTGTAAGTTATTATTATTATTATTATTATTATTATTATTATTATTAATATTATTATTATTATTATTATTATTGTCATTATTGAGTACAATTAGTTACCACTGCCACCGAGTACTTACTCATTTATAGTGTGAATAAATACATACGTACATACGAAGTCAAATGTAAGTAAAAATCAAGTGAACTTAGTGTTCCACGTCATCATATAATGACGTAGTAGGCATACTTTCAGCCCATAGCTGCTCAAAACGTAACATAATTGTAACATTAAGTGTCATTTCTTTAATTGGCTAGTGTTCTGAAGCTAAAATTAATATGTTGATAATCGCTTTGTACATATTTTGTTTTTTCAATATTTAACTACAAATAGCATCATTCTTACGCACTTGTCACAAAAACTGGCGGGCTTATATGAGGGCGGCAATGAACCTGCGGGTTCCTTAAAAGCCATTTGTAAGTTATTATTATTATTATTAGTATTATTATTATTATTATTATTATTAGAGTATGCCATTAGGAAAGTCCAGGATAACAGAGAGGGTTTGGAATTTAACGGGTTACATCGGCTGCTTGTCTATGCGGATGACGTGAATATCTTAGGAGAAAATCCACAAACGATTAGGGAAAACGCGGAAATTCTAGTTGAAGCAAGTAAAGCGATAGGGTTGGAAGTAAATCCCGAAAAGACAAAGTATATGATTATGTCTCGTGACCAGAATATTGTACGAAATGGAACTATAAAAATTGGAAATTTATCTTTTGAAGAGGTGGAGAAGCTCAAACATCTTGGAGCAACAGTAACAAATATAAATGATACTCGGGAGGAAATTAAACACAGAATAAATATGGGAAATGCCTGTTATTATTCGGTGGAGAAGCTTTTATCATCCAGTCTGCTGTCAAAAAATCTGAAAGTTACAATTTATAAAACAGTTATATTACCGGTTCTTCTGTATGGTTGTGAAACTTGGAGTCTCACTATGAGAGAGGAACATAGGTGAAGGGTGTTTGAGAATAAGGTGCCTAGGAAAATATTTGGGGCTAAGAGGGATGAAGTTACAGGAGAATGGAGAAAGTTACACAACATAGAACTGCACGCATTGTATTCTTCACCTGACATAATTAGGAACATTAAATCCAGACGTTTGAAATGGGCAGGGCATGTAGCACGTATGGGCGAATTCAGAAATGCATATAGAGTGTTAGTTGGGAGGCCGGAGGGAAAAAGACCTTTAGGGAGGCCGAGACGTAGATGGGAAGATAAAATTAAAATGGATTTGAGGGAGGTGGGATATGATGATGGAGAATGGATTAATCTTGCTCAGGATAGGGACCAATGACGGGCTTATGTAAGGCGGCAATGAACCTCCGGGTTTCTTAAAAGCCAGTAAGCAAGTAAGTATTATTATTATTATTATTATTATTATTATTATTATTATTATTGAGTATAATTAGTTACCACTGCCATCTAGTATTTACCCATTTGCAGTGTGAATAAATAAATACATACATACATACATACGAAGTCAAATATAAGTAAAAAGCTACTGAACTTAGCGTTCCACGTCATCATATAATGACGTAGTAGGCATACTTTCAGCCCATAATTGCTCAAAACGAAATATAATTGTAACATAATTAAATATTATTCCTTTTTGTCACATATTTTCCGATTTTTAGCACATAAAATATAAATATTTCCCAATGTTTAGGAGATAAAAAAAAATATATATATATTTTTTTTCCTTCCAGATTTTTAGCACCTAAAAATCCGAGCCCTACTGCTGTCAAGTATGGGAACTGCTACACATTGAAAAAGACAGCCATATACTGTTTTCGCTGTAAGAAAAATCCTAATGAAAACATAAGCACGTTGCTGTCACACCCGTGATTGGCTCCCAGGCGAAACACTCACATGACGCAGGAAAATATAATTCGTATTTGGAAACCACAATCTTGTATTATTTTAAAATAAGAAATTGAATTCTAGTTGTTAAATACGATTAAACATTTAACTTCACTCATGTGTAAAACGCTATGTAAAAGAAAAGTTACTTCTATATTTTGTTATGTACTATGAATGCGGATGAATACCAACAGTAATACCCAGGTAGTCTGTTCTTGTAACAAGTTGGCTCGTAGTTTGTTGTTCACGTAAGCTAGTATTGAAGTATGGCTTCTGTATCCTCAAATGTCCATTGTGAAGACATAAGACTTAAAAATAATTTAATTGTAGTAATTATAAAGTAAATGTTTCCTAAACAAATGAATGCATAGTAGTGAGGTTAGGCCTACTTGACTAGTAACGGGAATTGTTCAACATGAAACAGAATGTACAACAGTAGGCGGGAACACGTACTGAGAATCTATGGCGCCAAACAGTGGCCAATGAAGCCTCACTTCAGTCACGTGCTATTGTTTACATTAGGATTTTTCTTACAGCGAAAAGATTATCCAGACGTAAGTGCAAGTTTGAACCAATAACTTATTGAGATTTGCGATAAAATAATGAGTCTAGGAAATTGTATATTTAGTATGTAGAACTACATTTGTTTATAGATCTTTTGTTATATTATTAAGTTTTGTACTTGTGAACTATATCAATAAATCAATATGTCAATATGTCAATACTTACAGCGAAAAGATTATAGATAGGTCTCTGCGCTAACTGGCACTGTCGAGATTCGGGGTTCATTTTTCGTGATCAGATTTTCTGAGAGACATCGTATGTTATCTTTCTAACCCCGTCTTAAAATAAAACACGACCGCACCCTTCGTAATTCGTACCTGTCCGCCACTTCATAAGCATCACATCGCCTAATGGGCAGCCATTAACCTGGAAGCGCCGTCTGTGCTTTCGTACGAGGTGCGCAAGTGCAGCGCCTTTTAGAGCGGCTTCCGTGCATCACTCGGATGCCAGAACAATGCTGCAACGCGTGAGGGACCCTTCCAAATGACTCGCTCGCCCGGCCGGCATATGATTCACGTTAATTCTAACCGGTGAATGGAAAATCGATTTCAAATGCTGTCTTCCACAGCCACAGCCTTCCAAATTTGTGGCTTTATCTTCATGCTTTCTTACATCCTCCGTAAATATAGTCAAACCTCAACTCTGCGCCAAAGGAAGACTCGAAACTGAATACTCTAATAAGAAAAACATCAAAATTACCAGCATGTCCTGGCCTTCTATGCCCAAGGTTGCGGGTTCGATCCCGGGCCAGGTCGATAGCATTTAAGTGTGCTTAAATGCGACAGGCTCATGTCAGTAGATTTACTGTCATGTAAAAGAACTCCTGCGGGACAAAATTCCGGCACATCCGGCGACGCTGATATAACCTCTGCAGTTGCGAGCGTCGTTAAATAAACCATAACATTAACCAGCATGTCCTCCGGTGTGGTTGGTTGGTTGGTAGGTAGGGTGACCAGACGTCCTCTTTTGTCCGGACATGTCCTCCTTTTTAGGCCTTTGCCCGGGGTCCGGGCGAATTTAAAAAACAATTGAAAAAAAAAATGTCCTCCTTTTCGTAACTTGTATGTGTGATATTTTGAAATTATCTGATTTGACGCCTTTTTCAAGTAATTTTCCTGTAGGTGGCAGCATCATCGACAGAATATACTCTTTGCCAAGATCATAACTCTCTTTGCATACAAAGTAATATTAAATTCACATTTTGTGCGGTCTTTTTATGTATTTTTACAATAATTATAGTATAGTTTCATATGTAGTTAAGTGTAAGATCATTTTATATTATTACGTTTTATCATAACTATGCTGTAATAAAATAGATATCGACATGATTTGAAATATAACCTAGGTCTAAGCCTAAATCTAAATAGATATTTTCTGTCCTCTTTAATAATTATAGTTCCCTTGGCTTTCATATGCAGCTAAATGTAAAATCATTTTATATTATTAAGTTTTATCAAAAGTATACTGTAATGAAATAGATATTGACAAGATTATTTTGACAAGATTATTTTATCACTTTATTTCAATATTAATAATAATAATAATAATAATAATAATAATAATAATAATAATGTATTTAATCTGACAGGATTAAGGCCATAAGGCCTTCTCTTCCATCCTACCAGATAGCACATACAAATACAAAAAAGAAATACAAACACTGATGAAAATGATACAAATTAAGTTAAAGCCCTATAGAGGGTCAACAGAGTCAAAAGTACATTATAGTGCTCTCATCGAGCTAATACAACGAAAAGAAAGAAAACAGAGATAGCAATGATGATATTGATAACTGATACTAATAATAATAATAATAATAATAACAATAATAATAATAATAATAACAAATACATTACATATTGATTTTCAATTTTACAACAGCATAGTTACAATATTTACTATATGTCATGGGTTAAGGTGAAGTTGCGCAATCTGACATGTGTTCAACAAACAATTCCACGAACTAGAATGTGATTTTTAAATTTAAATTTGAATTTTGATATTGTCCGACAGTCTCTGACGTGGTCAGGGAGAGAATTCCAGAGGCGTGGAATAGATATGCTGAAAGATGATGAGTAGAAGGATGTTCTGTGCAGAGGAATAGAGAGAGGGTACATGTTCCGGGTTCGAGGTAGTGAAAGTTAAACAAAACGAGATGCTAGGTAAGAGGGTGTGGAGGTGTGGATGGTTTTAAATAGTAATAAGAGAGAGTTGAAGAATCTTCTTCTTTAGGTGGACTCCAAGACAACAATTCTAGTGACGGTGTTACATGATCGAATTTTCTAATGTTACAAACGAAACGAACGCAGATATTATGAATACGCTGTAGTCTATGGGCAAGATCAGTATTTAGATTCGTGAATAAAGAATCGCAATAATCGAAGTGGGGCAGCACTAAAGTTTGGATCAGGTTCTTTTTAAGGCTGAGAGGTAAAACATTGGTTAAGTGTTTGAGGGAATGAATTATGGAAAAAGTATTCTTACATATGTAGGTCACTTGACTTTGAAAATTTAAATTTGAATCTAAATATACCCCTAAATTTTTTACTGTCTTACTATATGTAATTGTAGTATTATTTATTTTTGTATTTGATACAGTGGCTAGATCTATTTTGTTTAATGCTCGTTGGTGGCCCATTATTATAGCTTGTGATTTGTCTGACATGATATTGACATGATTTTAAATATAACATAGATCTAAGCCTAAATCTAAATAGATATTTTCTGTCCTCTTTAATAATTATAGTTCCCTTGACTTTCATATGCAGCTAAATGTAAAATCATTTTATATTATTAAGTTTTATCAAAAGTATACTATAATGAAATAGATATTGACATGATTTTAAATATAACATAGGTCTAAGCCTAAATCTAAATAGCTATTTTCTGTCATCTTTAATAATTATAGTTCCCTTGACTTTCATATGTAGCTAAACGTAAAATCATTTTATATTATTAAGTTTTATCAAACAATACTGTAATGAAATAGATATTGACATGATTTTAAATATAACATAGGTTTAAGCCTAAATCTAAATAGATATTTTCTGTCCTCTAATAATTATAGTTCCCTTGACATTCATATGTAGCTAACTGTAAAATCATTTTATATTATTAAGTTTTATCATAAGTATACTGTAATAAAATAGATATTGACATGATTTTAAGTATAATATAGGCCTAAGCCTAAATCTAAATAGGGTAGATATTTTCTGTCATTTTTAATAATTACAGTTCCCTTGACTTTCATATGTAGCTAACTGTAAAAGCATTATTATTAAGTCTTATCATAATTATTTTTGTAATATTAACATACTTTTAAGTATGACATAAGCCTAAATCTGTACTGTAAATATTTTGTAATAAAATAGATATTGACGTAATTTATAGTATAGTTATAGGCCTAAGCCTAATCTAAGTACATATTTTCTGTCCTATTTTTTCGAACAATGTCTTCCTTTTTGAAGCTTTGTGTCCTTTTTTGTATCGATGTGAATCTGGTCACCCTACTGCATATTACTGTAGAATCCCGGCCATCAAGTCACTCAATTGAGTGCGCTCCTTGTATAATGGCAGTTGACTTAGTATATGTCAACATACGTCGAACTTGGAGTCAGGCCAAAAAAGGAAAAACACTAGAGGAGAGAGATTCGATCCGGTGCTGTGGATTGAACTTCGGCGTAGCTCAGTGGTTAGAGCACTTTGTACGCAGAACCAAAGACCCAGGTTCGATTCCCGGCGCCGGAGCGAGTTTTTCTCCTCTAATAATAAATACGAGGCGTGTTCTTAAAGTAAGTTCCATTTTCAATTATAGCTGTCGCATCGCTGCAATCGTTATTTTGCGCATACGTGTTTTCTTCTTCAGTCCTCGGCAAGCTGTGCATGCAGTTTCAGAGCTTCAGTCCGTGTGTGTGGTTAGTTGTGATCAGTTGAAATGTTTAAAGTGATCGAGCACCCCGCCGACTGTGAGATGCGGTCTGTTATCCGTTTTTTGAATGCGAGAAACATTAAACCAGCTGACATTCATCATCAACTTCGTGAGGTATATGGTGATGATGCCATTAGTGATGGAATGGTCAGGAGATGGGTTAGAAAGTTCAACGAGGGCCGCGTCTCTGTGCATGACGAGCAGCATACCGGTCGGCCATCTTTGATCAATGACGATTTGGTGCGTGCTGTCGATGAAAAAATTCATGAGGACAGGAGGTTCACAATTTCTTCGCTTTCCTTGAATTTTCCACAAATGTTTCGAAGTGGTTCGCAGGCGGGTGAATTCTACAATGAGGGGATAGAAAGACTTGTGCCACGACTCGATAAATGCCTCAATAATGGTGGAGATTATGGTGAGAAGTAATTGAAGTGTGGGGAATACAATGCTACAAAAATGGTTTGTAAATATCTTCCCGTTTACTTACTACACCCTTTTGGAACTTACTTTAAGAACACGCTTCGTAATTCATAATAATTCAAATGTCGAAGTGTTTTCTGACTGTGATAAAAGCGTAATGTGATCATTGACGTGCGTAAATATCCGTTTCATTCATTGTTAAACTGTGCATTATAGTTTTAAATACACAAACCTGCTGAAACTTTCCATTTCTTTAAGGAAACACAGCCGTAAATGATAACTTAAAAATCCTAAACTACTGCTCGTAAAACCAAATTAAGAGTTTATTTTTAGATCGCAATGCGGAATTACTCATCATAATTTTGACTTTTATTATACTGGGAATATAAATCACAAAATCCGATACAACCAGATTAAACATTTACGTAATCACACTTTAATTTGATGTATTTCCAAGTCTCTGCAAGAGTCAGAATTCCTCGGAGGAATATTATCTTCTAACTACTCCCGGAGGGTGGTGCATAACAAGGAATTATTGGAGTGGAGCGCAATGAAAGCGAGTGTGGAAAGAATTATGACCTAAAATAACTTCTGAATATATATTATATACGGGACCCCGCGACAGAGCGTCATTAATCCACTTCCGGCCCGGAGGAAACTGCAACAAGTTCCTCTGACGCTAGGTACAGAGCTACGGATCAAAACAGTAATAAGAAGCGCAAAACACCACACAGAACTTGCTGTCGGCGAAACGAAGATTCCAATTATACAAACGCGACTGCAAGCTCATTCGATCGCGAAATTGATTGAAATACAAATGGTGAAAACCTGCTGACGTACAGTCTTCAGGTTGTGGCTAACAGTACGAGTTATTCAACGAAGAAATGCAGAAGAGGAAGGAATGACATGGAAATAAATGAAAAATTAAAAATGGAAATTACTAGAAAAATAAAAAAAGAGAAACAGAACATCAAAGGAAGGGAAGAGAAAACAAACGAGGGAAAGGGGTTCAAAGTAAAAGAAAGAACAAATTGAAGAAATATAATACAAAAGGCAGAGAAACAAAAAGCGAAAGAAAAAAAAGAAAAAAAGGAAAAAGAAAGAAAAAGGAAGAGAGAAATTAAAGGAAGAGAAATAAAGAAAGGAGAGAAAGAAACAAAGGAAGCGACAAAGAAAGAAAAAAGGAAGCAAAAAAGAAAGGAATCTAGAAAGAAAGAAAGGAAGCGAGAAAGGAAGAAATGCAGAAAGAAAGAAAGAAGGAAAGAGAGGAGAGGAGAGGAGAGGAGAGGAGAGGAGAGGAGAGGAGAGGAGAGGAGAGGAAGAAGGAATGAAAAGGAAAGAGAGGAAAGGAAAGCAAAGGAAAGAAAGAAGGAAAAAAAGAAGGAAAAAAAAGAAAGAAAGGAGAGGAGAGGAGAAGAGAGAAAGAAAGGGAGAGGAGAAGAGAGAAAGAAAGGGAGAGGAGAGTAAAGGAAAAGAAAGGAGAGGAGATGAGATGAGATGAGATGAGATGAGATGAGAGGAGAGGAGAGGAGAGGAGAGGAGAGGAGAGGAGAGGAGAGGAGAGGAGAGGAGAGGAGAGGAGAGGAGAGGAGAGGAGAGGAGAGGAGAGGAGAGGAGAGGAGAGGAGAGGAGAGGAGAGGAGAGGAGAGGAGAGGAGAGAGGAGAGGAAAGAAAGAAAGGAAAAAAAAGAAAGAAAGAAGAGGATAGGAGAGGAGAGAAAGAAAGGGAGAGGAGAGGAGAGGAGGGAAAGAAAGGGAAAGGAGAGGAGAGAAAGAAAGTGAGAGGAGAGGAAGAAAGTGAGAGGAGAGGAGAGGAGAGGAGAGGAGAGGAGAGGAGAGGAGAGGAGAGGAGAGGAGAGGAGAGGAGAGGAGACGAGATGAGAGGAGAGGAAAGAAAAAGAAAGAAAGAAGAGGAAAGGAGAGAAAGAAAGGGAGAGGAGAGGAGAGAAAGAAAGGGAGAGGAGAGAGAAAGAAAGGGAGAGGAGAGGAGAGGAGAGAGGAAAGAAAGTAAAGGAAAGAAAGAGAGGAGAGGAGAGGAGAGGAGAGGAGAGGAGAGGAGAGGAGAGGAGAGGAGAGGAGAGGAGAGGAGAGGAGAGGAGAGGAGAGGAGAGGAGAGGAGAGGAGAGGAGAGGAGAGGAGAGGAGAGGAGAGGAGAAAGAAAGGAAGAAAGAAAGGGAGAGGGAAGAAAAGAAAAGAAAAGGTAAGGAAAGGAGAGGAAAGGTGACCAAAAATAAAGGAAATGTGAAAAGGAAGAAAGAATGAAAGGAAGGAGAGAGCGAGGAAAAGAAAGAAGAAAATAGAAGAAAACGTGGGAGAGAGAGGAAATGATGAGAAACCTTACAGAATATACAAGCCTCATTGCTAATGTAATAGAATTCGAAGTTAAATGGATCTTAGATCGTTTGCCTCCAAAACAAAGGCGCCTTCGATTGCTGCACGCACGTATATATTTCCAGATAAGGATAAGCGCGTAGTTCCGCCAGCATTTTCAATTTAACGCAGAGTACAATGGCTGTACGTGGACTAAAAGAAGTCAGATATAATATTCAGAATAAAACTTCGATTTCCCACAGACATAACTTTCAGAGGAACCTTTTATGTCCGACGGGGCGGCCGAGACGCAGGGTTACGCTTTATGCCGGCTGTTACAATACCGAGCACGCGGGGCTTTTAGAGAAATTGCCGTGTCCTCAGGGACGTCTTCTGGCCCTAACAATCATACTGCTCTGCGCTACACAGACAGGTCTGGATTCTAGCACAAATCATGGAGAGATTGCTCTGGGAAATGGGATTTGCTCTAGACGGATAACATGTCCAGGCCTACATGTGCACCCACCAATATTTAAACATCATTATTTCTTTACCGCCTACCATTCCATTTGCACCATCCGAACGCATGTTGGAACACAAACTCTCCATAATTTTACCATTCTGTTTCTGGTAGCCACCTAAGATCGGTTACCTAGTAAATAAAAACGTTATTAACTAGCACAATTTCTCAATATACATTGTAGAAACATCCCGAAAGGGATAAATATTACACAACGCCCTCTATTTGTTACAAGAGGCGATCAATATGTTTCCGGACTGTCCTGAATGTACGCAACACACATACGGTCTTACTAATAAAAACTCTTTACAGGCATTTAACTGTCTTATACAGCGAGTAGCTCGTTTATAAGTCGTGTCTAATTCCTTACTAAACGACATTTCATACAAGTTGAGAGGATGCGAAGGCATTTCTTTCCCCTTTCACTTGCCCAGAGTCCGACAGTAACAGAACGGTAGCTGTTACCTCTTATACCTGCACCCCCCAAGTTGTACACACAAGAAAATAAAATCTATACTAATAATAAATCTGTAGCCGAAATTTTTCTGGTAATTTTCGATTTTCCAAAAATAATTGGTCCTAACATATATAATTAACCACCCTGAAACCGAAAATCGCTTTTTTGAAATTTTTGTTTGTATGTCTGTCTGTATGTTTGTTACCTTTTCACGCGATAATGGCTGAACCGATTTATATGAAAATTGGAATATAAATTAAGTTCGTTGCAACTTAGATTTTAGGCTATGTCGCATTCAAAATACTTTATTTAAAAGGGGGGTTATAAGGGGGCCTGAATTAAATAAATCGAAATATCTCGCTTATTATTGATTATTGTGAAAAATGTTACATAACAAAAGTTTCTTTGAAAATGATTTCCGATAAGTTTTATTCTTTACAAAATTTTGATAGGACTGATATTTAATGAGATAAATGAGTTTTAAAATTAAAATAACGCCATCTAAGACGGTGCAATGAATTAAGAACAAATGACTTCGTCTATAAGGGGCCTTGGACAACAACAATCGAAACAGGGGCCTTGGACATCAACAATCGAAAGCTATTAAATATAGCCTACAGAAAATTTGATAGGCTATCTTGTACATTCGTTTTCTGTATTTCTTAAAATAATATTTATGTACACTCATTTTAATCTCAGAGAATTAACGAACAACGAGAGTGTATTGATTTAGTATGCAGAAATAGTACGTTAGCTTAGCAATCCATTATTTTATAATTCAAATTTTAACTATGCTAAATTGAATCGTGTTAAAATACATAAAATATATATGCAATAAATGCAATGTAAAAAAAAAAATTGGGTAATGAGCGAAGCAGATTATCTTGCGCTGTTGTAAAAGTTGTTCCCTGAATCAAACGTCCTATTTTAATTATGTAATTACTTTATATTTATTTCTAACAGGTGCAGCGGAGCGCACGGGTACGGCTAGTATTAAATAAAGTGCATAAGTGAATATAAAATACAGTGACACAAGTTTGACAATTACATGTTTGTGTATATCTTAGTGTCGTTCTTACAATATTTGCAACTAATAATTAAATTAAGAAAAGTTAGTTTGTATTGCGGTATGTCAGGGGTGAGTGACACAGTGTAGATTGTCCCTTTGTGTATGCCGTAGAATAGCAACTAGTGGTGAAGGGAATATTTATCTTCTGCTCTCAGTAGCTTTTTAATGTGGCAGATGATATAAATAGCAATAAAACGAAATATTAACGCTTAGTATAAGCTTTCGAAATATATATTACAGGTAAACATTTTCAATAATAAAATTTTGTCAGTGTTGAAAGTCAATTAGTCGAACGTTAGTAAGATGGACAGTAGCAGCTTCCCCTTCACTGATGGTAGAGTGTAAGTAGAGGGGAAAGCCTATCAACCAAACTGAAATGGGGTTTAATAATCACTATAATCACTACATACGTAGTGTATAACAGTATAACAGTCCACACCTGTGGAGTAACGGTTAGCGCGTCTGGCAGAGAAACCAGGTGGCCCAGGTTCGAATCCCGATTGGGACAAGTTACCTGGTTGAGGTTTTTCCGGGGTCTTCCCTCAACCTAATTTGAGCAAATGCTGGGTAACTTTCGGTGCTGGACCCCGGACTCATTTCACTGGCAGTATCACCATCTTACTCAGACGCTAAATAACCTAAGATGTTGATACAGCGTCGTAAAATAAACTACTTAAAAGAACAGTTTAACTGTTACACAGCTAAATCATAGTTTCGGCATTACTTCATTAGGAGGGGTAATAGAATAATACTGCTAGTTTATTTTATTAATATTTATTATTCTTAAGAAAAATATTAATAAAATAAACTAGCAGCATTTCTCACAAAATAAATCCATAGAAACATGCAGCTACCTCATAAATACTTGCAGTAAAATTTCATCCAGATTGATTAATATTTGGCATAAGAAAGTTGGTGTTGAATCAACAAAAATGAACACAGAAAAATAGATTTGAAAATAAAATGAATATTTATGTAAATTAATATTCTCCTCCGCTACATTCATCTAGTAACTTCAGGGAGCCAACAAAAAGTTACTAGATTTGTAATCAGAAATTTTAAAAAAGAATTCTTCGATGAAAAACAATTTTGAAAGCTCTTTAAATTCCACGCCTCCTTCCAGCCTTAATTTAAAAAGTCTAAACACACGAGTATTTGTAATCAGAATTGAGCTGAATCCATTTGGGGTATGAAAATATAAATTCTGAATAAGTGAAATAGCTAAAAAAATTTGGAAAAATTTCCATGATTTTCAATGGAGTCTTCCCTTAAACTGACTGAGCGTATCGGGAATTAAATCAATAAGTTTCCCAAAACACGCTATGAAATCTTTCAAATAAAACAATTATTATGTCGAAAAAGCAGCAAAAATGAGCGATATTGTATTAAACCCTTTTCTTTGTAATATCTCAAAGAAAAACTCCCTGAAATTAATGACGCTACTTACGGTTCACCTGTATATGCCATTCGATTGTCTCCTGTTTTCACTAGACAACTAGTCAAGAAAACAGAGCGTTCCTGTCATATGACGTCACGGTTTTTCGCCATGTCACAAAACGGAACTCACGTAAGAACAAATCCATTACACAGGCCTATGGGTTCAAGTTTCTACGCACAGAGCATTCTCTCGTGGGAGAATGAATGTTTAATGCGACAGAAAAACGTACGCCATTCGCAGCCGAAAACGCGAAGTTTACTTATACATCAAAAGAGCTGCTGTCTGCCAACTGCGGGACCCAGTGGTTCAATTCCCGCCGGTGCTCAAATGCTGCCAAGTACTCAAATATGCAAGTCTCGTTCGTACACAATGAACAGCAGGCACATCCTATTACTTGGCACTGTCGGGAAATCGTGAGGAGCTGCAGCACCAATCAGAGCTGTAGAAAACGTCAATCATAGCAGAACAATAGCAATTAACTAGGGATTTAACCTACCAAGCTATTAATATTTGAAATATAGCTGGGAAATCGTACGGCCAGTGATTGAAATTTTAACCAACGTTTCAGGTCATGTTTAACTGAACTGTAAATAATACAGATTTTAATAAATTGAGAGTAGGCCTACATAAATGGACAGCCTGGTACGCAGTGGTTAAATAGTACTACTGTGACGTCACAACCATAATGTAACTATAACTCTAAACTCACAACATTTTAAAATAAAAATTCACTTCCACTTAGTATAGCTTTATGAAACTTTCACCAAGCATCAGGCAAACGTTTCTATAGGCTACTGTTAAGATAAAATCTCTCCTTATTCAACTCTTTTGCAGGGCAGTCCCATAAGTTGTGCCCCAAAAAATTAACATGTCCACAGATACTTCCGACTCCGACTTTATCCAGCGATACTTCCGACTCCGACTTTATCCAGAGATACTTCCGACTCCGACTTTATCCAGAGATACTTCCGACTCCGACTTTATCGAGAGATACCTCCGACTCCGACTTTATCCAGAGATATTTCCGACTCCGACTTTATCCAGAGATATTTCCGACTCCGACTTTATCCAGAAATACTTCCGAATTTATCCAGAGATATTTCCGACTCCGACTTTATCCAGAGATACTTCCGACTCAGACTTTATCCAGAGATACTTCCGACTTTATCCAGAGATACTTCCGACTTAAACCAGAGATACTTCCGACTCCTACTTTATCCAGAAATACTTCTGACTTTATCCAGAGATACTTCCGACTTCTACTTTATCCAGAAATACTTCCGACTTGTTCTAGAGATACCTCCGACTCCTACTTTATCCAGAAATACTTCCGACTTTATCCAGAGATACTTCCGACGCCTACTTTATCCAGAAATACTTCCGACTTTATCCAGAGATACTTCCGACAGCTACTTCATCCAGAAATACTTCCGACTTTATCCAGAGATACTTCCGACGCCTACTTTATCCAGAAATACTTCCGACTTTATCCAGAGATACTTCCGACGCCTACTTTATCCAGAAATACTTCCGACTTTATCCAGAGATACTTCCGACTTTATCCAGAGATACTTCCGACGCCTACTTTATCCAGAAATACTTCTGACTTTATCCAGAGATAATTCCGACTCCTACTTTATCCAGAAATACTTCCGACTTTATCCAGAGATACTTCCGACGCCTACTCTATCCAGAAATACTTCCGACTTTATCCAGAGATACTTCCGACTTTATCCAGAGATACTTCCGACTTTATCCAGAGATACTTCCGACTTTATCCAGAGATACTTCCGACTTTATCCAGAGATACTTCCGACTTTATCCAGAGATACTTCCGACTCCTACTTTATCCAGAAATACTTCCGACTTTATCCAGAGATATTTCAGACTCCGAATTTATCCAGAGATACTTCCGACTCAAGACTTTATCCAGAAATACTTCTGACTTTATCCAGAGATACTTCCGACTTTAACCAGAGATACTTCCGACTTTAACCAGAGATACTTCCGACTCCTACTTTATCCAGAAATACTTCTGACTTTATCCAGAGATACTTCCGACTCCTACTTTATCCAGAAATACTTCCGACTTTATCCAGAGATACTTCCGACTCCGACTTTATCCAGAGATACTTCCGACTCCGACTTTATCCAGAGATACTTCCGACTCAGACTTTATCCAGAAATACTTCTGACTTTATCCAGAGATACTTCCGACTCCTAATTCATCCAGAAATGCTTCCGACTTTATCCAGAGAAACTTCCGACTCCGAATTTATCCAGAGAACTTCCGACTTCAAGATTATTCAGAGATACTTCCGACTCCGACTTTATCCATACATACTTCCAACAGTGACTTTATCCAGAGATACTTCTAACTCCGACTTCATTCCGATTCCGATTGCTCCAGTCATCGTCCGAGTTTGCTCCCTAACCTGCTTGGATTTGCTCCCGACCATCCTGGAATTTTTCTCGACCCGCCCCTGGATTACTCCCGACCCCTTCGAACTGCAACTAGAATAACTTCCGATGCCAACTAGGATAACTTCCGACTCCAACTAGGGTAACTTCCGACTCCAACTAGGGTAACTTTCGACTCCAACTAGGGTAACTTCCGACTCCAACCAGGGTAACTTCCGACTCCAACCAGGGTAACTTCAGACTCCAACCAGGGTAACTTCCGACTCCAACCAGGGTAACTTCCGACTCCAACCAGGGTAACTTCCGACTCCAACCAGGGTAACTTCCGACTCCAACCAGGGTAACTTCCGACTCCAATCAGGGTAACTTCCGACTCCAACTAGGGTAACTTCCGACTCCAACTAGGGTAACTTCCGACTCCAACTAGGGTAATTCCCGACTCCAACTAGGATAACTTCCGACTCCAACTAGGGTAACTCCCGACTCCAACAAGGATAACTTCTGACTCCAACTAGGATAACTTCCGACTCCAACTAGGATACCTTCCGACTCCAACTAGGATAATTTCCGACTCCAACTAGGATAACTCCCGACTCCAACTAGGGTAACTCCCGACTCCAACTAGGGTAACTCCCGACTCCAACTAGGGTAACTCCCGACTCCAACTAGGGTAACTTCCGACTCCAACTAGGATAACTTCCGACTCCAACTAGGATAACTCCCGACTCCAACTAGGATAACTCCCGACCACAACTAGGATAACTTCCGACTCCAACTAGGATAACTTCCGACTCCAACTAGGATAACTTCCGACCACAACTAGGATAACTTCCGACTCCAACTAGGATAACTTCCGACTCCAACTAGGATAACTTCCGACTCCAACTAGGATAACTCCCGACTCCAACTAGGATAACTTCCGACCACAACTAGGATAACTTCCGACTCCAACTAGGATAACTCCCGACTCCAACTAGGATAACTTCCGACCACAACTAGGATAACTTCCGACTCCAACTGGGATAACTTCCGACTCCAACTAGGATAACTTCCGACCACAACTAGGATAACTTCCGACTCCAACTAGGATAACTTCCGACCACAACTAGGATAACTTCAGACTCCAACTAGGATAACTTCCGACCACAACTAGGATAACTTCCGACCACAACTAAGATAACTTCCGACTCCAACTAGGATAACTTCTGACTCCAACTAGGAAAACTTCCGACTCCAACTAGGATAACTTCCGACCACAACTAGGATAACTTCCGACTCCAACTGGGATAACTTCCGACTCCAACTAGGATAACTTCCGACCACAACTAGGATAACTTCCGACTCCAACTAGGATAACTTCCGACCACAACTAGGATAACTTCCGACTCCAACTAGGATAACTTCCGACCACAACTAGGATAACTTCCGACCACAACTAGGATAACTTCCGACCACAACTAGGATAACTTCCGACTCCAACTAGGATAACTTCTGACTCCAACTAGGATAACTTCCGACTCAACCTAGAATAACTTCCGACTCCACACAAAAATTTCCCCCGACTACCGGCTCAACCCCAGAATACTGTTTCAGACTCTGACTCTATCCACACAACTGCTTCCATATTCGTCTGCAACCAGAACTACTTTCGACCTTGACTCTTGACACGACTGATTTGCTCAAAACACCGGACAACATAACAGACATAAATTAATGTTAGGAATGGAGAATGAACCCAACTTGTATGCCGCGGGAATCGCATCCGGGCTGCCTGGATGGAAACAGGATAACTAGAGGAACGGCTGCTGAATCGGAGATAGCAATATTAAACAGCATTATGGAATTCATGACAAATAGTCTGACAAATCGCGAAGGCTGTTCACCCCTGTTTTAATGAATAGGTGCTGCAGGCTTCACCGCTCTCTGAAGAGTCGCCGACAATCCTTGCAGTGACAGGCGTAACGCGGTGATGATCGAGAGGGTACTTGTTGCGCAATGACATTCAAGTACTGAGGATTCACGCATGCGTATTACACGGGTTCGAGAGATCATGAATTTTACGGTCGTTCGATCTAAGTGACAAAGCCCGGTATTCAATAAAGTGCTACCACACGTTACGGCTCTTTCCAGAGATATGGGCCTAATAACACAGGGTTGCGAAATTAAATTTTTCTTGAAGGCTTTTAATATCGAAGGTTGATTTTGATTAATAGCTGGTTTCTGTTGAAGAATCTGAAGTCAGATTTTGCCCATCACGAATGAAAAAATTTGTATAATGATTTCAAGAATTTGCATATTTATAGCTCCAGTCATGCAATATTACCACATTTAAATACATAAATCAAGTAGGCTAATCTTTGAAAATGTCTACACAGTAACTGAAATCAAGCAGCACTATCTTGTTCACATTCACAATTTAGGTTCAACTCATTCCAAGTCTCATGCAGACACTTTATTTTTCAATACCGCTTCCTCTTCTGGAAGTTCTGTCTTTGAGATTGTCTTCTATGTTGCAGCTCCACATTGTCTCTTTTCATAGACCCACAGTAGTCATCCATCATCACTTTATCCCACCTGCCTTGATGACGTTTTTCTATTTCTTCCATATCTTCTACATTTTTATCGGAAAAAGTATGTATTTTATAATTCTCTACTCGAATAATCGTCTTGTAAAATTTAGGTACCCTGTCACCAAATTATCTGTCGCTAAGGTAGAGGCAACACTGATACACAGACGAGCGACTGTGTAACGTACGAGCAAGTCTCAGCCAAGGTCACGGCTTAAGTCATTGTGAATGAAAGCCAAGACTAATATTTAATGTTGACCAGCCTCATGGTCAGAATTTATGGCTATAGTTCATCAGGTCCCGGGTTCAATTTTTGGTTAGAGCACAGGGATTTTCCCTTAAAGGGGATTATTTCTGTGTTCGTTCATGGTCTGGAATTTAGGTTAAGTTTAGATTTAAGACCTCTCCTGGCACATCATAATCATAATCATCCTCTCATTTCATAGAGGTAATGTAACTCCGCCTTCCAGGCGCCCCAACCTCAGAAGTGGGTTACAAATAAGCCACTGCCAAGAGAGAAGACCAGAAATTTCGGAAAGACAATCTGGTGACATTGGAGACATGATATGTGATTTGTCGAAACACTGATACTGTGTTGTCTCCGCAACCAGTGAGTAAGTGCATACCCGCCGATGGCCAAACTTGCCACTTTCCGGACGGGAGATAAATTGTTCGCCTAGTTTATTCTGTATTCTCGGGGATGTTACACATTTTCAGGTAGTCTAATATGGTAAATGTATCTTGTGTTTAATGCATTAAAAATATATTTTAAGTACGAAGAAGAGAAGAATGAGAGAAGAGAAAGCTGAAATAAATAAAAAGAGTGGAAGGAAGAAATCAAGAATGCAAAAAGACAGAAATAAAACAAAAAGGGAAAGGCTAAAAGAAGTATAAGAAGTTACACAGAAAAAAAATAGAAATGAGGAAAACGAGAACAGAAACAGACTAAGATAATAAGAAAAGAAAAAAGAGAAATAGAGGAAAAGTGTAATCAAAAAGAGAAAGAACAAAATCCGAAATTATGGAAAGATAAGAAAAATCTTTGACGGTTAAAATGCATTGCTTCCAATATGGATAAACAGTCTGAAATTAAAAAAAATGAAGTCTAGATAAGAGAGATGTACACAGAGAAAATGAAATCGATGCACCTTGGAAACGAGATACGCCAGCAGAAGCATTATGTCTTGCAGCTTCATTACCAGTCTTGTTATTAAACCTAATAAAAGACAAAACAATAACAATGTCAGCGTAGGAACGTGCCTTAGGAGACGAAAGCTTCCACAGTGTGTGCTTAGCAGATGAGACAGAACGGATAGGATTATCAAAGCAGACAACACAACGTCTTGGAAATGCAGAGAAATGTGTATGACTGCACCAGCCAATAAAATTATATGTCTCACGGCAAAGACTTGAATTCCACAGACATTAACAGAACTAGCGATCTGACTATTCTATTATACAAAGTAGAAGGAAGTTTGTATATGCATTGTAATTGAAGGGCTCCCTGCAAAAAGGAAGTAACTTCCATTTTGCAAAGTTGCGGAAAACAACAAAAATGTTCTAAGATACAGGTATCCCCTTTGCATGCCATGAAGGCACTTGGGGAGCGTGAAGGTAGAGCCTCATGCTTTCTTGATCTGGGCAATAGAATGAGGTGGTGTGGTCGGCACCACGCTCTGACCGTCTTTACCCCCGGGAAAGATGCGGTACTCAGTCTTATAGGAGGTTGAATGAACCTCGGGGTCGTTCTGGATGTTTAGCAACGAGAAAAATCCCGCCACCATCCGGGATTGAACCCCGGATCTTCCAGTCCAACTGAGCTACCCGGCCGCCCAAAAATGATCTAAAAAAATTCAAATTGTAACTGAGCTTCTTTCCTTTTTCAGAATATATCCTGGGTAACTAAGAGTTACATTTTATCATTCACTCATTTATTACAATCAGAAAATTTATAGGAATAAAATACAATGTTACTACTCGTATAAATGATCTTTCCGATTACAAACTTGAATAACTATCATTAGGAGACTCTTAGAAACATGATATTGATATCAATGGAAAGAGAAACTCAAATATTTTTGTTATCCATTCGGTTAAATCACATGTGCTACTCTTAAATCAGCAAAAAAAAAAAAAAAAAAAAAAAAAAAAAAAAAAAAAAAAAAAAAAAAAATAGAAAACATGAAATTGGTATCAACAGAAACAGAAAGTCCAACAATTTAAAAAAATGTTCACTGGAAAACATGAAACATGAAACAGAAAGAGAAACATTTGGTTCACAACCGTAAGTAAGTCACATGTGCTCAATGTGAGCTCCTTGTGTCAAGCGACACACATCAAGTCTGTAGTCAATTTCCTGCCATACACGTTGTAGCATTGGACCATCCACCATTGCAATGGACTCTGTGACGCGGACAGGAAGATCCTCAATGGTAGGGATAATGGTGGCTGATACACTTGTTGTTTTATAAAACCCCACAGAAAAAATCACAAGGAGTGAGGTTGGGGGAACGTGGAGGCCAATGAAAACATTCTAAATCTTCACGGCCAATCCATCTCTGTGTGACATACAATTGTGGTTTTCTGTTACCGTACACAGTGACGATGCAAATCTAGTCTTTCAGGTAAAGCTCCCTGTAAAGCAGATTTGAATAATTTCAATGGAAAAATTGTTCCGGGGCCGGGTATAGAGATTGTGTGCACTCGATGTGGGTCTCTGGCGATTCGTCAGCCCACGCGAGTTGTGTGGATATAAAGGGAAAAGTTGAGACGGTGTCGGGTGGAGTTCCCGGGTAGCTCAGTTGGTAGAGCGCTGGTACGTTCAACCAGAGGTCCCGGGATCGATACCCGGCCCCGAAACAATTTTTCCCTTGAAATTATTTGAACTATGTGTAATTTGACGATCATACTAGTACACCTTTTTGGTTCCACCATTTCAAGCTTATGGCCCGAGGTTTGGTAAGCCCATCGCTTCAAACGCCACCTAGTATGCAACTAAGGTATTACTACGACGCGAGACAGGAAAAATTTGGTTCAAAGACTTATGTTAGACTTGGAGATTTTTGTGCTGGAAAACTAAAACACGAGACACACAGCTTAAAGTCCCTCCCGGAGGACTTGCGCTTCGAAATTTGGCGTCCTGAAAATTCCATCGACCCCAGTAGGGTTTGAACCCGCAACCCTTGGATCTAAAGGAGAGCACACTAGAATAGCCGAAGGTTAAACGATTTTTAAGTTCATTTTTAATATTTTGTTTGTGCTATCTTAAGATATCGGATTTATATGTAGGCTTAACGAAATCATGCATGCCAGTACAGTGTGTGTGGTGACTGTGAGGAGAGATTTTAGGCCTGGTTCACAAGAATCCGAAATCTAACAATAGGGAAATAAGTTACATGTAGAGCTATTACAAAATGTACGAGTAATCCGCAGCAGTTAAGAATGTTAATGCTGTTAAAACAAAATAATGATAATATTTTGTTAACGGTCTTAACTACCACTTTGTCAGCGTGCGGTTTACTACATGCAATCTTCAGTTTATGCGATTCAGTTCTTTGTGAGTTTTGGAATCTTGTAAAACATGCCTAACTCTCTTACAACGGACACTACTTTCTCTCTAGCTAGTACACTCGGTAGTATTATTCAGTAGTACGTATAAATCCGATATCTAAGCTTTATATTTGTAATATTTCATTAAATTTCTCTCTATGTTTAAATACATCTCTCTCGTGTATCAACCTATCAGTTTCATAGATCGACATACGAGGCAAATGCATTTAAACATACGTGCCATTCAATCAACGAGTATCCATAAAACGATAAATAAATATTACCCGACAATTAAAAATAATACAAAAACAAAATATATCGGGTCATGTAAATGGCGTATAATTTCCAATTGCACATTTTAAACAGTAACTAATAAAAGTGATAATTTGCATGAATTCTATTGCATGAAGTATGCGCAAAAACAGACCAAGACAATCTTCATTTTCGCAAATGCAGAAGTTTAGCATTTACACTTACTGCAGATAAATACTAATTTCAATTCAAGAAAACAAATAACATCATGGGAACACAAATTTTCTCACAAAGAACAAGCCAAATTTAAGTTTTTCTTTACTTGGCTCTTTAACGACGCTGTATCAACTACAGAGTTATTTAGCGTCGATGAAATTGGCGATAGCAAGATGAGGCCGAGAATTTGCCACAGATTACCTGACATTTGCCTTGGAGAAATCCTCGGAAAAAACCCAACCAGGTAATTACAAGATCAACAGGGAAACGCGTTACCGTCGGAGCTACGCCGGTTACTGAATGTAAGTTACCAGCATTCTAGCCAAGCAGCGGTGTTGCTGAGCTGATAGGCAGTGCGTTGGATTTTCCAGGCATCTTGTTTGCAAAGTCCGACGAAGGACAAGGTACGACTGAAGTCACAATAATAAATACCTATTTACATACTTGTCGTGTCTGTAGTTCAAGGGCTAGACCGTTCGTCTCCCATCCAAACGGCCCGGTTCAATCCCCGGTCAGGCAATGGTGAAAGAACCAGGAAGCTCCATTTTAGAACATTCAGAGATAATTAAAAAAAAACAGGCTTTAAAAATTCATGCTCTTTCCTATGAATTCAAAACTTTCATATTGCATATAGTAAGACACTTACAAGCAGCCTACTTCACTTATAAAATAAAAATTTATTACAATCACCATTTTAATCACATGTAGCTACCTGATTATTCCACCAAATCTGTGTAGTATAACACTGATTTCAATATTTGTTCCATATAGGCTATAAATATTTATTAAAGGGTTAGGTACAGCTTACAGCAGTAAAATTTTTGGAAATATTCAATATTTATTCCTCCATTACTGTATCTTGTAGTCCACACCTGTGGAGTAACGGTTAGCGCGTCTAGCCGCGAAACCAGATGACCCGGGTTAGATTCCCGGTCGGGGCAAGTTACCCGGTTGAGGTTTTTTCCGGGGTTTCCCCGCAACCCATATGAGCAAATGCTGGGCAACTTTCGGTGTTGGACTCCGGACTCATTTCACCGGCATTATCACTTTCATCTCATTCAGACGCTAAATAACCTAAGCTGTTGATAAAGCGTCGTAAAATAATCTACTAAAATAAAAAAATAAAAAAAACTGTATCTTGTACAACAATGAAAATCGGTATGTGTAAAACACTGTCCTTCTGCTATATGAAAAAATGCTTTTACGATTTTTAAAAAAGTATTTTTTTTAATTCAAAATGGTGGCAGTTCACTGTGCGGTGATGAACTCCACAAAAATTTCAAAATATATTTTTTTACTATCACAACACTTTCTCCAATGGTTTTTTTTTTTTTTTTTTTTTTTTTTTTAACCAATGGCGGGTACTTGACTGTTATCATTCATTCATATGAAGCCAGTTATGGAAACCAATTTACAGACAGAGTCGTTGCCCAAGGCGCGCCATAGGAGGCTTGTCCAAGCTACAACCGCGATAAAATGATTATGGAGATTTGTTGGGATGCCACAGGGGAACCGGAGCTTTCCCGAGAAAACCCCTGTGTTACCTGGAGCATGGGCTTGCCTAACACAAGTTATAAATCATGGTAACCGGGAATCGAACCTGGATCTACATGATTATAACTCCAGCGCTCTAACCGCGAGACCACCGCGACACCTTGAGAAATTAGATGTGTAAGTATGGATATTCGAACCTAGGACATCATAGCAACCAGAGATTTTATTCACTTGGCGATGCCGTACAATAGCGTACAGCTTTCTAGTAAATTAAAGCACAGTAAAGAAACCTGGTGATACAAAAATGTTTTAAATACTCTTTGGAGAAACGTTCTCGTACTATATACCTATAATACAGAGTGATTTATATAGAACTGACACATTTCTTTCATTAATTGTTTCAAAACGAATTGTGCTAGCGACAACTTATTATACCTAAAATGTAGAGGAATTTTGGGAGATTATTTACCTCTATAGCATATGTTGTCCGGCGTTGTCAAATCCGGAGATCTCGGTGGCCACAGGTTCCTGGAAATTATTCGGTCGTCACATAACCAGATAAATGGAACCATGCTTCATCTGTGAACCATGTGATGGGCAATATGGCAGGATTTCCACAATGAACGTCTGAAACCAACGACAATTCATTCTTTTATCCTTATCTGGTTCCTGTAGCTGATGAACAACCGTAACCCTATATGGCTTTAGGCTCTCTGACACATTGAGTAGGTGTACCCTGTCTCCTACAACAAACGTCTTAATGATTTTTTGGGTGACTGCTCCAGTCGTGCTCTTACGTCAACAACAACCGTGGGAAGCCTAGATGAACGATGCTTGCCCTTTTCACTCACCAGAGATCCAGTTGTTTCCAATTTGTTTACCAGTCCCAGTATTTTGTTTCTTTTGGGAGGATTGTGAACACAAAATTCTCTCTGGTATGCCCTTTGAGTAGCTGTAATTGAATTCGTAATCCAGTATTGTTTCACAAGGAAGAGTCGTTGATTTAATGTGTACTGCATTTTCACGTTGACACAAAATGTCGAAAACAGCTGCCAACAATAGGAGTAAAACATAAACATCTCCGCATCTAGTGACCTATTGTCGTTGGTTTCAGACTTCATTGTGCAAAATCCTGCCATATTGTCCATCACATGGTTCACAGATGAAGCATGGTTCCATTTATCCGGTTATGTGACGACCGAATAATTTCCAGGAACCTGTGGCCACCGAGATCTCCGGATTTGACAACGCCGGACAACATTTGCTATATAGGTAAATAATCTCCCAAAATTCCTCTACATTTTAGGTATAATAAGTTGTCGCTAGCACAATTCGTTTTGAAACAATTAATGAAAGAAATGTGTCAGTTCTATATAAATCACTCTGTATTATAACCTTACATCAAACGTGATACATAATATTATCATGTATCCAGGTCGAGACGTTCCCTTGTGAGTAATATTGGTACAGAGCGCCGTCGACTTCACTTCTGTCCTCGTATGAGGCGGAGTTCAGTTTCACCTCAGGCAATAACTGATTCTGCTCCCGTTAAAGTAATATAGAGAGGGTATGTCACCTGTTTCGGTCGATTTAACTCCCTCGATACCTCTCAAATGAAACATCGACCTCTCTTCTAATATCATGTTCAACAATAGGCTACTAGTTGGTCCGATATAAAAGTCTCGACAACGTGCTTGAGAAAACGTCACAACGCTGTCAAAACCTTACAGTTTATCAGGGCTGGGATAAAGCCTCGTTCACACTTTTGAAGTAACTTGAATTCAAGTCACTTGATGCGATGAACTTGAAAAGTGTGAGCTATGTTTGAAGTTGACTTGAAGTCAAGTAACGGCTTGAATTCAAGTTTCAAGTGAAATTGAATCTGTTTCTACTTTTTACTTGACTTGGAAGGACACTTGAAACAACTTGAGGAGTGTGATAACTTGAATTCAAGGAGAAAAACGCAGGAATTTAAATTAACAGCTGTTTTAAGAGCGTTAAATTAACAGCTGTTTTAAGAGCGTTAAATTAACAGCTGACTGTTTTTCTGTTCTACTGAGAACGTAAAAATAAGAGGAAAGAATAGTAATTGAAATAATTACAAAATATTTGAGTTTCCGAAATTGTATAAAACTCACGAAGGCCTGTGGATTGTAGAAACTGCAAAATATCGTGACAGAAATGCAAAGGAAGCTGCCAAAGAAGGAAGAGTTCATTGAAGAATTGAACAGCAGAGATTTTAACGTGGACACAGATGGGATATGAAAAACAATTAAAAATCATTAAACTGTAGATAGAGAAGAACTAAGGAAGATAGGAGGAATTAAGAAGAGTGTTGCTTGAAGGGATGACATTTATCGGCCGAAACTGGCATAAATTAGATCAATATGGCTGATAGATTTTTTTGGGAACTGTAACAGCTTCAAGATAATCATTTTCAATTGTGGTAAATCAGACCTGCTTATAGTTTGTTACAGTTACATTAAGAATTATTAAGTCTGCTTGAAGATTTCACTTATTCTATTTGTAATGGTCAATGATCGTGTATTTCTCTTACTAATCTAATTCCTAACCCGTACTGAACAACGCGTCTTCCATTTCTTCAATATATTTATCATTTCCCTGGCTTGCTACTACACAAATTCCTAATTGCACAACTTCCATCGACGCGACTTTATCCTGCTTGAAAACAAAATAACTTGAATATATCTGAACTGCGACTTGAATTCAGGTTACTTGAAAAGTGTGAACGAGGCTTTAGGGTCGATAGTTCCCATTATCAATTTCCTATTAGAGAAAGTTTTGTGATGCAGCGAAAAATGGATCTCGTAATTTTTACGGAAATACGTGTTTTTATTATCTGATGCCCAAAAAATTATTTTTGGTTTCAATTGTCTGTATACAACGGTTTCTCCTAAATTATTTGACGGATTTTCTCATATTCGGGATCTATGAGTCAATTCTTTCAGGAATAATGCATGTTAAATATAATAATTTTGAGTAAAAAATAATAATAAATCTTCATTAAAATCAATAATACAAAATGGCGACAAACTCAATGTTGATTTATCTATTTTCTAAAGTGAATATAGGGTCTATCATTTTTCGAAGTACAATAGATGAGAAAAAGTCACAATTTTTAGTGTAACGCAAAGTTAAAGAACTCTCTTTGCTCGATGGTGCACATAAGACATTCCTCTTACAGTTATGGAAAACTGGGGGGGGGGGGAACCCAAATAGGTAATCAACCTAAGAGGGAATCAAACCCATGCCCGAACGAAACTCTGGATCAGCACGCAAACGCGCTACTGCCTGAGCTAAGTCCATGGCACTCTCACTCTAAGAATTACATGTTATACCGATAACTTAAGTAAGAATGGATTCTAGGTCTAATTAACTTTCGTGCCCACTTTCGACATAGTTCAGTCCTACTGTCTCTTTCTGTAGTTTTTGATGTGACTAAATTTTGTTCATATCACACTAATAACTGAATATACAGGGTGTCCACCATGACTTCCAATATTTCAAGCACATACAGTTATAGAAAAAAATTGTATACAAATAATACTATGCATGAAAATAATTGTAAAACTTACTAAGTTTTCAGTTCAGTAAAGAAAAACTGCTCAATAACGTGACTGTCTAGAAGAACACATCAAACATTAACAGTTGGACTACCACGTACGGTATGTTTTATTGAAATACATAAGGATTATCGGAACCCAAAATTCGCACGTTGTGACGATTGACTTTTCCTGAAAAATGAAACGTGGCCTCGTCTGAAACTTTTTGTTATTTCTCTCTGAAACTTTACTGCGTTTAAATAGAGCTTAACAATCCGAGGCACGACAGCCCATGAAGGACCATGACCGACCAGCCGGCTGCTGGCCTCACGTCCACATGCCAAAGCAGAGGTGGACGATCATCCAACCAGAATGGAAGTATCGTGAGGTTAGCACGATGATCCCCCAGTCGTTATAGCTGGCTTTCATAACCGGATTTCGCTACCTATCGTAGCTTCCCAAGTGCATCACGATGCACATACACTGGTCGAAATTTCATGAGAAAATTTGTTCCCCCATGAAGACTCGAACCAGCGCGCATTCCGTAACGCGAGTCCTAGACAGGATGCCTTAGACCACAACGCCACTTACTCGAAAATAAGTAAAAAATTTCTAATAACTCAACACTCAACAAGTATGATAATAATTTTAGTTTCAAATAACCCTAAACAAAAATTATTTTATTTATTGCCTTCCAAAATGAACATTTAAAACATTTAATCATTTTCTTCCTGTCTTTTGTTGGATTATTACACACTTAAGGTTACTTACTTACAAATGGCTTTTAAGGAACCCGGAGGTTCATTGCCGCCCTCACATAAGCCCGCCATCGGTCCCTATCTTATGCAAGATTAATCCAGTTTCTATCATCATATCCCACCTCCTTCAAATCCATTTTAATATTATCCTCCCATCTACGTCTCGGCTTTCCCAAAGGTCTTTTTCCCTCCGGCCTCCCAACTAACACTCTATAAGTATTTCTGGATTCGCCCATATGTGCCACACGCCCTGCCCATGTCAAACGTCTGGATTTAATGTTCCTAATTATGTCAGGTGAAACACAGTTAAGATTGCATTTTTACATTTTTAATAATTAGGATATAGCCTATCTTTAATAATAGTAACATGAAATCTAGTCATACAAAACTGAGAAAGTTTATGGTTACGGAGCAAGTGTTACTAAACAATTATTCAATTATGTACGCTAGGTATTCCAAGGTTAATACTGTAATATCTACTTTGGAAGAATTCGCATATTATAACGCAGAAATGAAATCTGTAATAAAGGAACGACATAAAATAGTTAACTTATCTATACTTAATTAATGTGTCCACTTTCAAGAAGTTCAAGTAAATGAATTGAGAAAACATAATTACATTAGTTGTAGAAACACTTCCTACGTTCCATAACGATGTTTAAAAATAGCAAAATGTTCCCTGTAATACCATTTGTTCACCCTTAAATACGTTTTGTATTTTAATAGACAAATTCAGAAAATTAACCGTGTATAAAGTTCATAAAATTTACGCACATAAAGTTCCAATAATTCGCACGTTATGACAATTTTGGTTTCAGATAATTCTAAAATACATTTTAACTTGTTTTATTCTCCTTCAAAATGAACTTAGTATCTGTCAATTTACTCCAAATATTCATTTACTTATTATCTTCTGTTAGATTATTACACAGTTTTTTTAAGGTTGCAGTTTAAAATTTTGAAGGATATATTTTTATTGATACGTACTAACGTTAGATATAGTAGTACAGAATTGAGAAGTTTCTGGTTACGGAGTAAGTTAAGTGTTATTAATAAGCATTCAGTTCTGTACACTGCATATGTTAAAATTCCAACATTATTATTGTAATATCTACTTTGGAAGAATTCACATATTATAACATATAAAATGTCTATATTAAATGATCGACATAAAAACGTTTTCAGTACTTAAATATATAATTAACGTGTCCACTCTCGTGAAGTTCAAGTAAGCAAATTAAGAAAACATAATTACGTAAATTGTAGTAACACTTCATACGTTCTTTAACGTATTTTAAAATGACAAACATTTGTGTCTACTGACAAATTTAGATGCATTCAAGGACTAAGAAATAGCGAAGACGCCATCTGGTGGACACTTGCGTCAAGGGAAAGACTAACCAAGACAGACGAGTTTCCGCTTCAGTCCAATCTGCGACCACAACTCCACAGACCCGCGCCGCACGCTATGCAACCCGCACTGCACTGACCCGCTGACGGCCACGGCGCTCTCAGCCGACGACGACACCCGTAACCATGGCAACCACGTCGCACACGCGCCGGCGTCCAGCACGCGCGAGTCACAACAAGTTGACAGCGGGCAGGGCTGTCACCGCCCGCGCCCCGTCCCTAGGACTTCCTGCAGGGACTTTGCAAAGCCGTAGCCCAACGAGATGATAGCTTCTTTCAAAGGGACCGAGACTTCGAATCCGGACTCTTACTGTCATATCTGTAATCAGTGCCTGATTTAGACCTAGGCAACCTAGGCAGTTGGTTAGGGCGGCAACTTCCAGGGGGGGGGGGCATTCTCTCTCTCTCTCTCTCTCTCTCTCTCTCTCTTTTATTTTTCATTTTAATTTTACAGTGAAAATTGTTTTTAAAACACTTGTTGGTAAATCTTTTCTGTTTACATTTGTTTTTAAATCTTTTGTATTGCCCCTACTATTATATACCTTGCCCTTGCCCTTCAACAATTTCGTTAGTCATAAATTTACACCAATTCTAGGAATAATAAACAATGCATTAAAAGCTAAATTAGTACAAAAATCTACAAGAATAAAAATATATAATACATTAGCATTATCCACCCTTTTATACGGAAGCGAGATTTGGTCATTAAAGAAAAAAGACATGAACAGAATCAAAGCAACGGAAATGAAATTTTTGAGGAGGACAGCAGGATATACTCTTTTAGACCGAAAAAGGAATGAAGAAATTTTAGAACAATTAGAAGTAGAGTCAGTAGAAGAAAAAATCAGCAGATACAAATTCAATTGGCTAGATCATGTAAGAAGAATGGAAAATTCAAGAATCCCAAAAATTATGATGCAATATAAACCTAGAGGACATCGTCGACCAGGAAGACCTTTAAGAAGACTGCTAGATGGGGCCGAAACAGGTCTACAGAGGCCTAATTCGTGAAGGATGATGATGATGATAAGTCATTACTTGAGTTATTATTTCAATTATTGTACTTGTTACTCCATCACGTATGTAACTTATAACCGTAAACCAGGTATGCTCATTCTCTGACTCCCGATTACGTTCTGTAATCACAACTTTCAAATGTAGAGCGTGCTGTTCCTCGTTCAAGCTCGACGGATGACTGCGGAAGGCAGTTCAAGTACTTAGTAAACGCACGAACAGTGCGGGACAATGATGCAGTCAAAACCTTCTGTAAGCAAACCATCATTCCGTACAGTTTGGGAGGAAGCCTATTTTTGTTGTGAAAACGTAAAGTGCTTACTATGTTGTAAGGTACTGTCAAGAATACTACTGAGCAACATAACACGACATTATAGGGTCTGCCATCCAGAACATGCCGAAGTGACAGGGAAGCTGTTTTCTGTAATTTATATTCATATACCAACGTTTTTATTATTATTATTATTATTATTATTATTATTATTATTATTATTATTATTATTATTATTAGGCCTATTATTATTATATTATTAGGCCTATTATTATTATCATTGTTATTGTAGTGATTTTATTCCAGCAGAAATACATGTTATGCTAAAATAATTTTTCATGGGTGCAACGTGCACTATAGCTTCAAGAATTGAAAGCACTTCATGAAAGGCCGAACATTGAAGAGAGTCGAACAATTCAGAATCTTTGTTTAGGAGCAAGTTATGTAGTATGTTGGGAATTAGCTAAAGCACTAAAACTATTCACGGGAGGTGAACTTGTAAAGAGATCTATGGTGCATGAACAAAATATAGTTAATTGTATCTCTGTACTGGAACAGCTCGAATGTGAATTCAGAGAACATAGATTTTGTGATTTTAGACGTATGGAGAGTGATATTAATCTTTTTGTTAATCCTTTCATAGTAAATTTGGTACAATCCGTGAGAGTGCAGTTCCAGACGAGTTCATTGCTTTACAAATTCAGAACTAAATGCGGAGAATATGACTTTACAAGCATAGAAGTATTAAAATATGAACAAAACGAAATATACCAAGTTGAACTTATTCGCTGCCACTATGTTAGCTATCTTTGCCTCAACATATTTTCGAGAATGAAGGTTGCTAAATCCGAAAATCCAAACATGGATCCCGGATTAACAGATGAGCGTCTTTCGCGCAATGCAGTAATTCTTTGGAAATAGATTTCCGATTACTTGCAGAAAAGAATGCACATGTTGAATAGACTGCAATGTATGGTGGAATATGAAAATAACATTATCTATTATATATTCATAACTATATAAAATATAATAAATAATGTAATAACTGAATATTACAGTGTATACTCTTTCCTTTTTCAAATTCAGTTTATTATCCATATTTGTAAGAGAGTGAGAGCGATGGCACGGGCTGTGCTGTAATGTAGTAGTTGCGGAGCCCAGTCCGTACGCTGTGTGTGTTATGCATAATCCGTGTAATCGGCGCTTTTACAATTTTGAGCATATCTGGCGTAAATCATTGCTTGTAATATCCTTTTACTACTCTTAACTGTTCCATTGTTCATGAATTAAGTATTAATTTCAAAGTGAAAGTCAAACTTTGTTATATTAATGTACTATTGATTATCTTTTTAGGTCGTGTATTTACTCTGAAACGGTTAGACAGTCTTGTATATCTTTGCATTGATTATTCCTCAAACATCTTATTAATCTTTAACAGGATCCATTCTTTCATTAAGGTGCATTCTTCTACATAATTCATGTGAATTGTAACCTTGACCACAATTTTATATTATAATTTTATTATTGTTTATTGGTTATGAACAGGGAAAGGATTTATATGTAAATACATATTTACTTATAAAGCTAATATAATTTATATTTTGCATTATCTTTATGTTTCACAATGTGTAGGGTTGAAAAATCCTACTTTTATTTTCCATATTTTTCCATATTTTAGAGTTTAGTACATATTTTCGTTAATTTCCATATATTTTCCATATTTCATATAAAACAGTCCATATTATATTAGGTTTAACAATAAAACAAAACAAAATTCCATTAACTTTTAAAAATACATTTCAACAATAGAGATTTAAACACATGTTCAGTAATCCCTTTAACATCAGAGTTATTTGAAAATTAGCAGTCCTATCAACAATGGGAAAGTAAGTTACAAAACTGTATTAATTTAATTTAAAATTTTTAACAGACTTCAGTTGTGCAGCTCAACAGTTAAATGCCAGTCAGAGTACACATAGGTTCAGTTTTGTAAATCATACTATAAAGACGGTAAATATGCCAAAAGTACGTCATTCAGTCAATTTAAAATCAAAACTAACAAGTTACATTTCAGAATTTAAAGAAGATGGTTTATCAACTGACAATAAAATATTATTTTGTAATTTGTGTCAGTGTGCAGTATCATCTACACGAAAGTTCCTGGTGCAACAACACATTACAACTAGTAAACATCAGGCCAACAAACAACTAAATTCCAAGCAGAGACAATTGTTTTTAACACAACCAACAACATCGAATGTAAGATCTGAGTTTAACATCGACCTGTGCCGTTCTCTCATCTCTGCTGATATTCCTCTCTACAAACTAAAGAATAAGGTCTTCAGGGAATTCCTTGAAAAATATACTCAACATACAATCCCGGATGAGTCAACACTTAGGAAGACGTATGCTCCATCCATCTACGATGAGACAATACAGAAGATAAGAGATGAAATTAAAGATAGTTCAATTTGGGTTTCCATTGATGAGACTCCCGACAAAGAAGGTAGACTTGTTGGTAATGTAGTTATCGGTTTGTTAAGTGAACAATATTCTGAACGAATTCTTTTACATTGTGATGTTCTAGAAAAGTGCAATAACAAAACTATAGTTAAACTGTTCAACGAAGCTATGGGTATCCTGTGGCCAAAGGGTATTATGTACGATAATGTGTTATTCTTTATTAGCGATGCTGCCCCTTATATGGTCAAAGCTGGACAAGCATTATCTGTTGTATATCCTAAATTGACTCATTTTACTTGTGTGGCGCATGCATTTCATCGTGTGGCAGAAGTGGTCAGAGACAATTTCCCTAAAGTAGATTTGTTGATTTCATCAGTGAAAAAAGTATTTCTCAAAGCTCCCAGTAGAGTTAACGTGTTGAAAGAAATGTACCCTGAAATTCCATTGCCACCAAAGCCAATTTTAACTAGATGGGGTACATGGCTAGAAGCAGTTGAATATTATGCCGAACATATAGACTCTATTAACAATGTTCTCCTTGCATTGGACTCTGAAGATGCAGTCTCAATTGATACTGCGAAAACAGTTACCTGTGACATAAGTGTGAAGAATGACTTAGCTCACATTCAGCATACATTTTCATGCATCATAAAAACGCTCAAAAGTCTCCAAAATAGGCACCTTTCACTATCTGAAAGTTTTGAAATTATAAATAGTACTGTGGAACAACTGAATCGTGGTAGAGGTAAAGTTGCAGATGCAGTAAGAGCTAAGGTGGACACTGTACTTTCAAAAAACCCTGGATATGAAGAACTACAAAAGGTTGTTGCTGTGATGAGTGGTGAATCAACAGTGAAGATTAACTTGGACTTATCCCCAGCAGACATTGTGAAATTGAATTATGTACCAGTTACTTCTTGTGACGTCGAACGCTCTTTTAGTCAGTATAAATCTATCCTCAGAGACAATAGAAGAAGATTCACTTTTCAGCACTTGAAAGAAATGTTTGTAACCTATTGTTATGGTAACAGACAATAAAAATTGTGTTTTGTTGAAACTACATTGGAAGATAAGGTACGTCCATTATATTTTTTGTTTAGTTTGATTAAAATGTACCAATATTTAACGTACATAGTCATTTTTTTATAATTTTAAGTCCATATTTAATTCCATATTTTGGTAAAAATCCATATTTAATTCCATATTTTGGTAAAAATAACTACATATATATTTACATATTTCATATATTTTTAGTCCATATAAATCCGTTCCCTGGTTATGAAATATGTATTTTGATGCCAACTGTAACCCTAATATACCTCAGGGTGAAATAGAATTTATTAAATTGTATAATAAAAAAAAAATCTTTTCTGAAGTTTCTTCTTGAGCACCTTGTGGAAGTCGGATATTGTTTTGTTATCACATTTTCGCGGTCGTGGCGAGATTAAAAGGAAAGTCTAAAGCTGCATAGTTAGGCTATAATGTAATACCGGTGTCACGTTATTATACAATGAAGCAGCTTAAATTTAACTGCTTGTATAAACAAGAATGCATTGTTGAAAATCAAATTGGATGTGTTTATTTATCGCTATGAATAGTAACCACAGGTCTCAGTTACATTCCTGCATTATAATACACCGTCAACAATACTATTTAATCACTTTTCAGCATGTGCACTACGGTACATAATTCGATATGAAAGGTTTATTCCGCAAAGAGTTGGATTTTATTTTCCAATTTACTTTATACTTCCTATGAAATAAGAAATACTCGTAATAATTATACCACCAACAAAACCAGTGCTTAAAAATAAACCACAGCCTGGCTTTCACAAATCAATTTTGTTTCAATAATGAATAAGTTTGAATATGTTTCTTTGCATCGAGTCTGATGTACTTCATCAGATCGGCTTTGATGACATCATCAATGCTATGTGAAGAAAGTGCAAAGGAAACAGGCCTATTTATAATAAACAAGTAAGATCACCTCTTCGAAGGATAAATCTCCAATTTTTATAGTTCCATGTAGTACGAAATGGAACTATAAAAATTGGAGATTTATCCTTCGAAGAGGTGGAAAATTTCAAATATCTTGGCGCAACAGTAACAAACATAAATGACACTCGAGAGGAAACTAAACGCAGAATAAATATGGGAAATGCCTGTTATTATTCGGTTGAGAAGCTTTTGTCATCTAGTCTTCTGTCAAAAAATCTGAAAGTTAGAATTTATAAAACAGTTATATTACCGGTTGTTCTGTATGGTTGTGAAACTGTGATTAAGGGTGTTTGAGAATAAGGTTCTTAGGAAAATATTTGGGACTAAGAGGGATGAAGTTACAGGAGAATGGAGAAAGTTACACAACACAGAGCTGCACGCATTGTATACTTCACCTGACATAATTACGACCATAAAATCCAGACGTTTGAGATGGGCAGGACATGTAGCACGTATGGGCGAATCCAGAAATGCATAGGCCTATGAGTGCTAGTTGGGAGGCCGGAGGGAAAAAGATCTTTGGGGAGGCCGAGACGTAGATGGGAAGATAATATTAAAATGGATTTGAGGGAGGTAGGATATGATGGTAGAGACTGGATTAATCTTGCTCAGGATAGGGACCAATGTCGGGCTTATGTGAGGGCGGCAATGAACCTCCGGGTTCCTTAAAAACCAGTAAGTAAGTAAGTAAGATGCATTTTCAGTCCTCTTAATGCTGATCTTTGTGACATTCTTGTGCTGATCGACGTGAATATTTCCTAGGACTTCTCTTCCCTGAAAACTGCAAGTTTCTCCGATATGATTCTTGCATTCAGAAAACTGAACATAATTTTCAACAGTTGCTTTGATAAAATGTAAGACCAACTTAACGTTTTCTTATATCCCTTACTAGCGCATTATTTGAATCACACTGTTTAGAAAGGAACTAACTCATAATTAGCTATTTTTCAGGAGAGCAAAAAAAAATCCTTTTAATGAATACATTCAATGTACCAGTGCTATACTATAGGCTAAACATCAACTTGATAATAATGTTTGTCGATGTTTATAGTTCTGAATCACATAGCCCTCATCTTATTTTCAACGTACATCGCAATGTATTTCATCGATCGCTTCGAAAAAGTTTGATGAACTCTCTAGTTCTCGAACTCCCGAGTCTGGCTGCCTCTGATTCACAGGGACTATTGAGAGATTTGATTTAATGAGACAGCCCGGGTTTGACGAAAGAGTTCAGTTTGACAGCTGCGTAATGAAACGAAAGCTGAGCTCCGGCGATATTCGAGACGAGGCGCGCGGGACAAATCTCACTTCCAGCATTTGTTGTCAAGCCACGAGAACAGCGGCTCTTGTAAGGGCACACGCGATCGCACGTGGTCCGCTGCTGATAATGGCCACTGCATACATTGCGGCTAAGGGTATACTGTACGTCAGTCGTGGCGAAAATGCGGCTGCAGTGATAGCTATGCATTTCTCTTGCTTCCTACCTCCCTCAAGCCCCACCCTCTCACTCACTGGAGTCAAACTCCGTTCCATTTGTATTTGTCTCTGACATGGCGTCATCGCAATGTCTCTCTCGAAACCATGTACCTCTACAAAAACGAAAGTTTCAAGTACGATGGGAGGACGCATTTTTTTGCTGCCAATATGATGAGAATATTAAATGTATGATTTGTTCACAAGTATTACGAGGAAAACAGTTGTAATTAAAACATAAAACGGCATTTCCATCTCAAAATTTGTTTTTAGACTTTAATGTACTTAACGTAAGACAAATTTATTATATTGTATTAATAAAATTCCTACATAGAAATCAAAATAATTTTGAATTGTATTCTCACAGTTATGAAACAAAAGGTATGCATTCTTTAAGATTGTTTGAACCAAAATGCAACACTGTTACAGTATTTAGTCATAGTAGTAATTTAGGCCCAAGAATATATAACAAATTTATATTTAAATATCCTAATCTTGTCAATTTTAATAGTTCTAGTATTAAATTTAAAAAGTTATGTATGGATTTTATAAAAATTGAAAAATTGTAAATTTAAATTTATATACTATAATTGCATAGTAGACATAAGACAAATAATGTATTGTAGGCCTATACTTATTAATTTCAATTCAGGACTCCGCCCCTGAGCACGAGTTCTACTCTTTCAGGGGCGAGCTAAAGTTTTTTCTGTATATATTATATGTTATGTAATAATTATTAGCAAAATAATAAATAAATATTATACTACAGATGGAACATTAAAAGGTTAAGTGTTATTATTATTATTATTATTATTATTATTATTATTATTATTATTATCATAATCATCATCATCATCTCTGTACGTTGATCCTTTTTCAGCAGATGTACGAATAATATGGTTAGATCTTCAATTTAAACTCACACATTTACAATGTGATGTTAAATGAAAGCTAGATGTAAGGACTTGACAAATGTTAAACTTTTCAAATCTTTGCCAAAAAATAAATATCCGAAGCTTCGTTCTTTCGCTTGCTCTGTTGAAACCATGTTCGCTACAACTTACGTATGTGAAAAATTATTTTGAACAATGAAAATAATAAAAACCAAATTTAGATCACGACTGACAGACAAATACCTTCGTGATCAACTACGATTGGCAGTAAGACACATAATTCCTGATTTTGAAATTCTGTCGCAGAGACATTCTGAAGACAGTTAATTTTAGGTTGTGATAATGTGTCTTATAGTTCATTTCTTTCTTCGTTACATGTACTGAACATTAGTTTGTAGCCGTATACTGTATGAAATTATATTTAACTGCTTGACGTAAGGAAAATGAAAATCCGTTAATAAGTCAGACAGTTGCTTCACTTCCACTTCGGGTGTCCGCCTCCCTCCACAGGTGCTATGCACGTTGCAGGTTACACAGTGGTTCGGCGCACGATCACATTTTCGCCACGGCTGCTGTACGTTCACACAAGAACACTTTTCCATAGCCATGTTTATTAAATTTATTCACGAATCATATTCACTGCATACTGTTCCCAGGTTTGTTAACTAAGGCAGACTTCAGGTACTCACCTACCCTACATCTCTCATTTTCCTTTAAAAAGAAATATATTTTTATTTTTATGTATGTCATCTGAAAGCTTGAACGTTCCAGTTTTCAAAAATATATCAGTTTTGTCTCTATGATTTTCGGTTAACTAATTAGCTGAGTTTTTATTGACCGGAAGCACCCTTTCTTTAAGGCAGTGATGTCAAAGCAAGCGCATTTTTCTAACGACGTCGTGGCAAGCGCAAAGTATGGAAAGAGGAAGGGTTGTGTATATGAATAAGCAGCCTGTTGGATTAATGAAACAGTGGTGCACAAACTTCACACGGAACGTGAAATTTTATGTCGTTATTTTTGTATGGCTGCTTTCTGTTTGATATTATCTATATTGTCTGTAAAACAAAAGTATTAACACTGATTTCTTAATATTGCACTTGTGTTTTATATGTTAATAACACACTAGAGAGTTAAGAAGGAATATTCACTTAAATTCCATAGTAGTATAATTATACTGTATTAAGTGAATGATACACATCATTCATAAAGAAAGTGATATTCCAAAGAAAGAGATTGAGTATGACATAAGTTGGAATTGATATTGATGGTATCTTTAGCCTTACAAAAGTAATCAATAAACTAATCAAAACAATATTACAGTACAAAGCAAAGTTACCTAGGTACTGTATATGTTTTAAGTGTAACTAATATTACATAACAAAACTCTTATCGCATTATGCTTTTAAGGTTATATTTTTTAACAACTTCCTATCATCAGAATATTAAATTATTTTCTCGAAATCTGCTGAAGCTATAGAGCTGTCATTTTTACAACACATGGGCACGTATCTTTTGCTTATGATGTAACAGTAGTTGCTTTGTTAATTCATTTCCTTACAAACGATTTCCATGCGAATATTTTCAAAATTTTCAATACACTATCTTCAATAATACGTATATACGGTATATTAGATTTACGAAAATATTCTGTAAGGCTACTAAATAAATAGACCTATATCTGAAATTTTCACTTTTCTAAAATTAAAACTTACATTCTTATAATGCACTTATACTTCTCAGGCAAATCTAAAAATTAACATGGATACAGTTTTAAGAAGTTCTCTTCCATTTATCTATTGAATCAGTGCTGGCCATCCCTGAATATAGCTCGACCAAGCGGCATATACTACCTCTTTCGTCTGTCTCTTTCCTTTCCGCTGTAAAGCGCTCAGGCTCTCCTGAACTCTAAAGCGCGCGCTTGCTCCTATGGACATCAATTGACATGCCTGCTTTAAGGGGTTAGGTACAGCTTACAGCAGTAAAATTTTGGAAATATTCAACATTTTTTTCCTCCATTACTGTATCTTGTACAATAATGAAATTTAGTATGTGTAAAACGCTGTCCTTCGCACTTTAAAATTGATGCTAAATAGCTATATTCTTCACCAGTTTCGACACCCCTGAGCGAGGAGGCAACTCAGACACTTGGGATACTGAAATACAAGACCTCGAACTCTTGGCGTACTCATGTTGCCAGGAGATAGTAACGTCTAATTTTTCATATCCGCGAGGGACGGGCGGTATGGGGGTGGGGTGGAATAGCAACAGCCAGACACAACAAGGGGCAGGATGAGCTCTTCCCAGACTTGAAGCTGTTCTATTTATTGGTTGTAAACTCGCAGAGCAAACACAGGGGAGGTTAATTCCAGCGGGTCGTAAAGATAACGGGGGGGACATCGGCTCATCGCGCTATCAACGTTCCTCTTTGTTCCCAAGCAACCAACTGCACCGCAGCCTGCGCGCAAGACCCGCCCAAGTGCTGTGATCTTTCACAACGCTGCTTCAGTCACGTCATGTCATACGCCTGGCTTACCTCCCCTATAGCTCAAGTGGTATTGTTCGCTGATTTTATAAGCGCCGGAGGAGATCTGTAGCAGCGTCTGATACGATCAGGTCGAGAGGCCTACATCTTCACAGTGACACGCAACTAAGAGAGCATAAAGCTTATGGGGTCACTGATTTTAATGGCAGTGCTTCCAATTGATGTTACTGAGCTAAAACGAAGTATGAAAAATCGAGGCGACTTACAACGCAAGTTACTACTCCAATTTGCCGCGTTCATAATTAATTTACTAATTCTTTTTCCTGCATTTGCCGGTTGCAACTGTAATTCGGTGCATAAATAACGTTGACTAACAAAATAGGATCAACAATAAAATTGTTATCACAGTAACCATATAAACAAGAGCTTCCGTACAAAATAAATGAAACATTACAAAAAAAAAATATGTCCTTGCAGTAACGACCGGTGATCGAAATCCTCGGTGAGGCCAGATTCACCTAGTTTAAGTGCCTCCGATAGGAAATGTTTATTTATGATATTAATTATTACTGTTATTATATTATTATTATTATTATTATTAGTCTATTATTATTACTATTAATTTCACTCACCAAATAAGCTGTTATGCTGAGAATTTCAGTGATTGTTTCAGTATGATGAAGCAACCCATATCATGTGTTGAAATTCCCCTTTCTTTCTTTTATTTTTATTTTTTTCCTTTGACAGCAACAAACAAGGCCAACAGAGAAGTTTATTTTGCACCACATTACCAATTAACCATTTATGTTGCCCATACCAGGATGCAATAGAAACTCGCGTTTTAAGATTATCTGTCAGAAAAATTGTCAGCGATGTCGTAGGTATCTCGGTAGGCTCTCTATTTATTTAAAACTTCCTTTCTTTCAATATTATTTCTTCTCGAAAAAGGACACTCTAACAATGAATTAACTACACCAGCATTATTTCTCGCATTTGTTTCTGTTTATATTTTCCCGAAATTCATAACAACATTGGCCCAGATTCACTACTGTACTACGAAGTACAATAGTAAAAACACCCTCGCTTTAAGTCATAAACTAAGACATAAGGGGAGAGAATAGTGTGGGTCTCTGCCTGCCAAAGAGCTGGAATTTTTTGTTATTTACGGACTACTTAGGAAGACAAGTCACCATCGCTATTCCCACCCCAATCTACCCTTCAGGCCGACCCATGGATAGGAGTGAAACCTGACCAGGCCAGACGAATTGTGCCTCAACTACAACGTTTCAAGCGCAACCTCAAAGCCCGCGAAGACACACGAAATGCAGAAGCCAGACCCGGCACGAGCGATCCTGGCCTCAGGAACAAATTTTACTGCAAAACATGTCTTTCTACATCACAAAGTTTTCAAATGCTTCTACAGCGATATATATATACGCTTCATTCAAATAACTAATATAATTCCATTGTTCGATCTAAATTAGAATATGCAGCTGTTATCTGGAACCCAGTTACTAACAAATATATTCTGTTACTAGAAAAAATTCAAAATAAATTTCTAAAATGGTTATATTACAGACTTTATAATGATTATCCTACCTATGAGAGTTATGCTACAATGCTTCAACATTTCCATTTTACTAGTTTGCAAATTCGACGAAATTGTCAATCTTTAAACATTCTTTATAAAATTATTAACAATAAGTTGGACTGTGTTGGTTTATTTTATTATATAACATTATATGCACCTAAGCTTAAAACGAAATTTCGAAATTTGTTTTACATACCAAGGACAAATACTGAATCCCACAAAAATTCCCCAGTTTTCCAAATGTTACAGTTATACAATAAATTACATCCTCATCCGAATGTTGATATTTTCAATATGAATTTCTCTAGATACAGAATTATTTGTTATCATATTTTACAGAATATTGTTGTTAGTTAATTTGAAGCTACTTTCACATCTTATTTCAATTTCTCTTTTTTTCTTTCTCTTATTTCTATTTTGTTTCAGTTTTAATAAATGTATGTTTCCTTTTCCTTGTTTATATTTTATAAATTAATTTGTTAGTCGTGAACATTGTAATTGGGCTTTGCCTGTTATGTTCAACAACAAATGAATAAATAAATAAATAAATAAATAAATAAATAAATAAATAAATAAATAAATAAATAAATAAATAAATATTATATCTGCAGTGCTCGGGAAAAGTGACATAAGTCAGTTTCCACAAACCTTTTTTGATAATTTATTGACAACTTACGGAACATCTGCTCGCTTGGAAAAAAATACATAAGTATTTCTCCCATTACAATAATTCATACAGAAAAAAAAAGCAAATCGACATAAACCAGTGTAAGTTGTCAATAGTATTAGTAGGTTATTTTACGACGCTTTATCAACAGCTTTGGTTATTTAGCGTCTGAATGAGATGAAGGTGATAATGCCGGTGAAATGAGTCCGGGGTCCAACACCGAAAGTTACCCAGCATTTGCTCATATTGGGTTGAGGGAAAACCCCGGAAAAAACCTCAACCAGGTAACTTGCCCCGACCGGGA